>NC_142928.1:182945440-183052940 GCF_046866305.1 Octopus bimaculoides | reverse complement strand
ATGCAGAGAGCAAGATAAGGACAAGTAAGACAGTTTGGTCGTCCACTGCATCTGTCTCCATCCCCAGTCACCTTGTCCTGGTCTTGCCACTAGACTGAAGATGATCACAGACAAGAGGTTGAGGCTAACAGTATGCAACAACTCTAGTTCACTTTAAATAAAGTTTCTACACAAGTCACCATTAGGATGTTAAGATGATCTTCTAGCCACTCATAGTTACGGCAGCACTTTTAAAGGGGTGACACTTTTGGGTCTGCTGTAGGCAATATGTGTGTGTGTTTTTGTGGGGTCCAGGGGCAGCAAATGGAAGGGCTGCCCTGGGCGGCACACACTCTAGCTACACTAGTGCCTCTAACATGTAATATATATTATTGCATACAGTGTAGCACTCTCTACTTTTATCTTTTACTTGTTTCAGTCATTAGACTCTAGCCAGTCATTAAACTGAATTTTTAGTCATGACTCTGGCCAGTCATTAAACTGAATTTTTAGTCATGACTCTAGCCAGTCGTTAGACTCTGAATTTTTAGTCATGACTCTGGCCAGTCATTAGACTCTGAATTTTTAGTCAAATGAATCAGTCTCAGAACTCGTTTTATTTTTTAAGCCTAGTACTTATTCTATCAAGCATTTTTGCTAAACTGCTAAGCTACAGGGGCATAAACACATCAATACCAGTTGTTAAGCAGTGGTAAAGGACAAACACACACACAAACACTCACACAGAGGCTTCCACACAGTTTCCATCCACTAAACTCACTAACAAGGCATTGGTTGGCCTGAAGGTATAGTAGAAGATACTTACCCAAGTGCTGCACAGTGGGACTGAACCCAAAACCATGGTTGCAGAGCAAGCTTCTTAAACCCCTAACATGCCTGTAACTATGGAGTTTAAACCAGAGGTTGGATGACAGATTGGCAGAATGGTTAGAGCACTGGACAAAATGTCTTGTATTTCTTCCAGCTCTGAATTCAAAACCTGTTGAGATCAACTTTACCTTTCATTCCTCTGGAGTTGATAAAAGAAATTACCAATCAAGTTCTGGAGTCAGTTTAATTGACTAGACATCTTCCCTCAAAATTTCAGGCCTTGTAACTATGATAGCAGCAATTATTTCAACCCATTGTCTATGGGTCCCTTGTGATCATAATTTACTTTAGTGGCATCATATCGATGAAATTAACTGAAAAAAAGTATTTTACAATTTACTATGTTAATTGCTGCCATAGCCATCTCATATAAATGCACATTTATTGTAGCTGACAAAAGCAAACATGTCTATGCAGGTGCAGTAGGGCTATAAGAACTGCCAAAAATTAACTTTAATAATGTATATTTTATATGCAAATAAAAAAATGTTGGCAATATATGATACACAGTAATGTCCAGCATTTCATTGTTTGTGCTTCATGAGTTGCCAAATATCTTCATAAAAAATTGTTAAATGCTATTGTGGCTTTGTAATTGTCTTATGTTTGAGTTTTATTGGCTAGTTAGAGCACAGTAGTAAACTATTATAATGTTTAATTTTTTACAGTGTTGAAATTAGCTCAAAATCTGAAATATTGGAATAACCAGGAGCAAGCATGGCTGTGTGGTTAAAAGGTTTGTTTTTTCAATCACAAGGTTTCAGGTTTAATCCCGCTGCAAGGCACTGTGGGTAAGTGTCTTCTATAAATTCAATGCTCTGTGAGTGGAATTAGTAAACACAAACTATATGGAAGTCCATCATACATACATATGTGTTCTTTTATTTGATTCAGTCATTTGACTGCAGCCATGCTGGAGCACCGCCTCTAGTCAAACAAATCGACCCCAAGACTTACACTTTGTAAGCCTAGTACTTATTCTATCAGTCTCTTTTGCCGAACTGTTAAGTTACAGGGACGTGAGCACTTGTGAGGCTGCCAAGTAACACAAATAAGTAACTGTTCAACTAAAAATTTGTGATCTGTTCTCTAAATTTGTAGGAGTATTTCTTTTCAAATATTTTGGTAGCGTATCAAAATCTATAGATATCATCATCATCATCATCATCATCATCATCATGTCTCAAAATTTGTGGCTTTTTGTTAATGCTACAAAAAACTATATGGGCAGGTAGTAATTTAGACTGTGGCCCAAACTTTCTTTTTGTATATAGTTGGAATATCATGTATATAAACAGATTGGTACAATAATAGGAGCTGTGTAAGTGTTCAAGTATTTGACTCCTTAGAAAGAAATCCATTTAATTTCTTAATTCTGTCTTATTCCATATTCTATTATTGGTTTCAACCAGAGGTAGTGGCCATGCTGGGGCACCACCATTAACATTAATGCTTGCTAATTTTAGACTTATTTCCTGGCTCTGTCTCTGGAATAAGTCCTTGGGAAGAAGTGAGGTGGACAGAGCTGTCCTTTTCATTTCTTGTGTGGTGTTTGTAGTGTTATGGACTGCGATGAGCTATGTGGTGCTGGTGGAGAGGATTGCAGATTAGGTAAATGGAAGTGAAGACTGCAGGGGCCAGTGGAAGAGCCACGGGGGGGCATGCGCGGACACAGATCACGTGCGGGCAGTTCGATGAGAGATGGCGTGTGTGAAAGGTCGTGTTTTTTTATATGGTCAGTGATCGCTGATCCCGCCATGGTCAACAAGTAAGGTCTCTATATTTCTTTCTCCCTTTTGCTTCTTTTTCTGTTGTCTTTTTCCTCCATCACACTACATCTTGTATAGATGCATGTATAGGAGTAGATCTGGTATATCAGAATTGTTCTTCTGCAGGGAGTATTAAAAAAGGTTAATTAAAAATACTTATTCAGTGAAGAAAAAAACAATATGAATCAATTCCTAATATTACTTTCATTCCGCACAGGTTGACTTTGCCTTTCATCGTTTCGGGGTCGATAAATTAAGTTCCAGTTGCATACTGAGGCCAATCTAATCGACTGCCCCCCCTCCCCAAAAATTCTGGGCCTTTTGCCTAGAGTAGAAAAGAATATTACTTTCATGTTTACAGCAAGTAAAGGAGACAACTCTAGACTGGTTTGGGTATTATTCTATCCTCATCAGCAAAGCGTAGTCTTCACCAAGCTTGTCATAGTAGTGTTAAAGGATTATTAAGTAAATTCAGAAGACTGTGCATTGGTTGGTTGAGGAAAATGGAATTGCTTCAGGGACACAACCCATAAATCACCATTCAAAAGCAATGTGTGATATATCTAAGAATATGTAGGGCAGCCTAAGCTTAGATATAAGCATGTATCATCATCATCATCATCGTCGTTTAACGTCCGCTTTCCATGCTAGCATGGGTTGGACGATTTGACTGAGGACTGGTGAAACCGGATGGCAACACCAGGCTCCAGTCTGATTTGGCAGAGTTTCTACAGCTGGATGCCCTTCCTAACGCCAACCACTCAGAGAGTGGTATGCGTATATATATACATACATGTATGTATGTATGCATGTATGTATGTATATATGAGTGTATGCATGTAGGTTAGGAGGTAGGTATGCTAACATGTATGTATGCAATTATTTGTGTATGTAAATGTATGTATATATGTATGTACATGTATGTAATAATGTGAGTATGCATGTATATATGTGTGAATGTATAGATGTATGTATGTATGTAGGCTTGTATATATATATATATATATATATATATATATATATATATATGTATGTATGTATGCTCTTGCACATTCATATATGCATAAATGTACGTACTTGTATATGTATGTATGTACGCATGCATATATGTATGTATGTATGTATGTATATATGTATGTAGGCACTTATGCATTCATATATGCTTGTATGTACATATTTGTATACATATGTATGCATGCATGCATTAATGTATTTATGAATGTAGGCACTTATGCATTCATGTATGCATGTATGTATGCATGTATTTATCCCTACGCATACATATGTAGGCATGTATTTCTCTCTGTGCATATATATGTATATATATACATGCATCGATGGCAGTATGTATATATACATGAATGAATATATGCATGCATGAGACATAAACACGTGCTTACATTTCCCTAAATTATGTGTGTTTGTACATGTGTTTGCGTATGTGTGTGCGTTTGTGTGTTTTTGTGTGTATGTATGCATGTATGCATGTATGTATATAAGTATGCAAATATGTATGTATGTATGTATATACCTGCACATACACACATACAGAAATACAAAAGCATATACAAAAACATGCAATCACATAAACACTCATAGACACAAGTACATACACAGTCATATACTCAACCATTATCCGATTCCTGGCTTTTATTGAGATAAAGCACTTATAAGGAAATGTGTGTATGGAACTCATAACATAATTAACTGATATAGTCTTCAAAACAAGTGACACATTTCACATGCATTAATATACAGGGATTGATATATATATATATATATATATCATCATCATCATCATCATCATTGCTTAATGTCTGCTTTCAATGCTGACACATATCACCATCATCAACAGTTATAGATAGATAGATAGATAAAGAGAGAGAGATTGAGAGAAACAGCATGTGCTAGGTAGAACTGTTAGAAATCGTAGTGAAATCCCTCTTAAATCATACCTACTATCTTATGTAAGTATATATATATATATATATATGTAAGGGACGACCGTGCGAACTCATAAAAGGAGAAATGGTGACGAATGGAAAAACAGAGGACTCCTTTTATTTAAACGCGTCGCACGGTCGAACACAAAAATATATATATCAGGTGATGATATACATGATATGTTATGCGACGATAACATAGATGACCAGCAATGAAAGACCACAACCGTATTAGATGTATAACAGAGATATTTATTGTGGCGTTAAAGATGTATGTCTGTGTGAGAGTGTGAATGCGACATATAAGAACATAATCAAAGACAGGCCGTCATGCAAAGAAAAGTGTGTATGTGAGTGATACATGTATGTGTATGTGAGTTATTACAGCAGATGGAAAGAGAGTCAATATATAACACGTGAACAATTATACCAGTTCTTTAGTACACAATAATATGAATCTGTATGTGAAAGTGAGGAGAGGCTGAGTGTGGCAGTGTTGATCACTAGTTGTGATGTCGTGGCATCGATGCCGGGCCGTGATTCTTGTTATACAGATGTTCGTCGCTGGCTGAGAATTTCTTGTCTGTTTATTTACCGTGGTGAAGCTGAGTCACCTAACAGAATCGAAGAGAGAGATGTGCCGCGGAGGTTTGGTGTACATAGAAGGTCGTGTAGACGCTGGTGGAGATTGTTGCTGGTTAGTAGTAATCGTAGAATCGTGTTGGTCATGATGATGATGCTGGATAGTAGTCGTAGACTCTTGTTGCTGATATGGCGACGGCGGAGGTCATCGTGGCTGGACGAAGCTGCTGAAGTGGTCGCTGGCTGCTGCTGCTGTCGTGTGGTACACGGAACAGTTCTCAAAGAGAAACTGGACCGAGACAAATTTGTGGGGTATGAGTTGATCTATATATAGCGTTAAGAGGGCTCCAAATGCCTTTAGAATTTTACTCTATCACGTGACCTTATTAGGGGCCGTGATTGGTCAGTTTGCGTTCTGGCGGGAAAGGTTCGAAGAAGTTGCCGATTCGAATAATGATCAGTCACGTGATGACAAGGTATGGATTCTCTACTACGCTCGCATTTATTTATATTTAAATGAGAAGATTGTATGTAATGGCGATAGTAGTTTGTATCTAATGGCGGGAGGTAGTTTCACTACATATATATATATATACATCAGACGCCATGAAAGGGCTAAGGTGTAGGTGCAGGAGGTGGTCAAACTCTGTTTAAGGAGTAGACAACCACCATATATATGACACGAAACTCGGCTTGCGAAGACCTATTGGGGCAAGCGAAAGCGAAATCGTCATAGCACCTGTGCCCAGCATCGCCTCCCTGGCACTTGTGCCAGATGGCACGTGTAAAGACATTCGAGCGAGATCGTTGCCAGTGCTGCCGAACTGGCTCCTGTGCAGGTGGCACGTAAAATACACCATTTTGAGCGTGGCCATTGCCAGTACCGCCTGACTGGCCTTCGTGCCAGTGGCAAGTAAAAGCACCCACTACACTCTTGTAGTGGTTGGCATTAGGAAAGGCATCCAGTTGTAGAAACTCTGCCAAATCAGATTGGAGCCTGGTGTAGCCATCTAGTTTCACCAGTCCTCAGTCAAATCGTCCAACCCATGCTAGCATGGAAAGCGGACGTTAAACGATGATGATAATGATGATTATGATGAGTACATGAGTAAATAAAGTGGGCATTTATGTAGTGGTACGACCTGCTAGAGGCAGTTGTGAAAATCCCTGAAATTATACCTGCTGTTGTGTGTGTGTGTGTGTGTGTGTGCGTGTGTGTGTGTGTAAACCAGCCAGCGAGACCTCAAAGAGGTAAACATTAAACAGAACATCTAAATTTTCCTTTTCTGTGTTATTCATGTATTTATGCATATATGAACCAAGGAGCAAGACTTCTATGTGGTAACTCGACATACGCGAAATAACAGTTAATTCTCCCGCAAATAATTACGTTTTCAATAATTAAAATTGATCAACCGTTAGCTGTGTAATTTGTAATAAGCGAAATTAAAATAAATATTTTGATAATAATTGTACTTGCACGAATGAAAACGCAGAGTGTGTTCGCCTTTACCTGTCAAACACCGCTCTGGCCACGGGTTGAACACGCGCACACACACATCGTATTTACTTGTGTTTCAATCGCGCCCCAGTGGTTTTTTCCTGTTAAAATCAAGTGTAAAATTGTACGACTTATACACAACTAAATACCTCATCTCTCTCTCTCTCTCTATATATATATATATATATATATATATATATATAGAGAGAGAGAGAGAGAGAGAGATAGGATCGTTTGTAGAAATACATAAATCCGGAGGAGAAGCACACTCTAAGATGTAGAGCAGTTAATAATATAGTGGGGTAGGCCGGTTTATGGGGTTACCTTGGGGTAACCCCTTAAACCAGCCTACTCCACTATATATATATAGAGAGAGAGAGTGTGAGAGCAATATGCTGGTGTGTGTGTATGTGTGAATTATTGGAAAGCTATGTAAGTGTCATGTTGAAAGCAACTACGAGACCCCCTGTTTTATTGAGACGTTTATTTTCTGTCTATTAATGTTTACCTCATAATTGTGACGATTACAACTATTTCTCTAATACTCATAATGTCGTGATTTTTTAAAACCCAGAGTAACCACAATTGAGCAAACCTATAATCAAAAGTATTCAAACTGTGCCCACCTCGACTTTTCTTTTGAACTGTTATGCATCTAGCACTACATTAACCTATATATTTCTGCCCCTTCAAGACGATAGTATGTGATCTGAGGGAGACTTTGCTGCTATTTCTAGCTGGTCGAACTACGGCGTAGAGACACCCTTACAAAAACATGTAATTTTATTTCTGAATATACGTCAGTAAGTTCACACGAAGATGTTTTTATTTTTGGTTTCGTTTTGTAATAAACAAAATGGTAGTGAGGCAGCTTATTTTCTTTCTCTGTGTGGAGTAAGCCGCTACATAACCACGACGCGTGTTTTTGTAGAAGCAGTGGAAATAGCATAGTAATGATGATGAATTAGCTGCGTGTGATGATATAGGCGATTGGTAGTGCTTTTATAAGATATAAGAGATGGTAGTCGTGGCAGCAGCCAGGACCCGGAAGTAAATGAACTTGTACAATAATGTTGCTGATAGTTCAGGTCATGTCCGTTTTATCAGTGCAACGATCAAGATAAACACGGAGTCTGAGTGGAGTGAAAGCTAGTGACATGACACGCGGTTCCCCTAGACGGAATATACCAGCCTCATCTGATTATTTGCTGTGATAAACGAGAGATGAAACATTAAAGCAGTACAACTAATGGGAAATAAACATTTCGACCGAAAAAGAAAGAAAATAACAATAATTTATAATTAATTTACCAACAAAACATATTCTGATTTTCGGATGATGCGCATCTAAGTGCAGATACATACCCATACATGTATATATATATTTAATATTCTCAGTTTCTGTTGGTATGTGTTGATAATTCATTTTTTATTCAACTGGATATAGATAATCTGACATTGTTGTAGTTACTTGATTTGTGGAAGAAACAAGTAGCTGTTCTTTCGTGTATGTGAAAAGACAAGGTGCGCGTAACAGCAACTTCGAGACGTGACAATCTTTAAGCTTTTATTGTCTTCTTTACCTGCCGCCAAATATTTCTGCTTACTGAATAAGGACTGGCTGGAATCGTGGCTGCGCCTTAAAATTCAAGTTTTTTGATGACTCAGGTAAAATTGAAATAAATTTCAGGAGTAATTCTCCGTCGTCTCACCTTTTTCTTACAATATTTTGTTTTTAACATAAACGATATAAAAAAAACAACCTTTACTGTCAGCTATTTTCTTATTAAAATAATTCTCTTAATTATAATAAATATTCAGATTATCTTTCGTTCTTAGAAATAATATATGCCGGAGTTATATTTAAAGAAAAAGAAACCATTGCTCAGATGTTCGTGAAATGCGAGGATTTTATAAGTGGCACTCATTGCTGGCGAAATTTCATCCGTTAATCTTCTTGATAAACAATACTTTATAAATAAACATACGCAAAATAATCCCGAACAGACTGGTTTTAATTTAGCACATGAAAACAGCTGTATTTTTCCGACGAAATATATTTCATTATACCGTCTCTGTCTCTCAAAAACAAGTTGTACCCAGTTTTCTTCAGAAAACAAGGTATTTATGACTTAAACAGAATGATCTACTGTGAATATATATTTATGTATTTATAAAAAAGCAAAACATAAAAGACATTATCGGACGCACATATCTTTTTGTATTCAAGTAATAGTTTTCTTTTAATAATCTATTTTCTTTATTAATTTAGAAGAAACGTTTCAAAGATATTAAAAAAAAAAAAGCTTAACAATGTGGGGTGAACTGCGTTCCTATGTCGTCGAAATGGTTTATACATGTTTTTTCCTCTCTTGGCACATGACTTTACCACTTTTTCAAGAATACGTTCAAGCTGAAATCTCTAAAAAATACCACCTTGATACATCGGATTTTAAGAAAGGCAACAGTTATAGTGGCAACTTCCATCCACCAAATACAGATAATATAACAACTCCGAGCACTTCAGCTCAAGAGGAAAGTGCTATATCCATTCTTAGTCTTCAGATCGCTGAGGGTCTCCCAGCAGTTGTATCTGTCATTATTCTGGGAGCTGTTGGCGATCGTACAGGTCGACGCAAGATCATGATTGTTTTACCAACCTTAGGAATTACTGCTTACTCTTTACTCTACATCCTCATTTTATATACAGGCTGGAATATTGATGGACTTTTCATGGCGTCAGCCCTACGAGGACTTAGTGGCAGTTCTGTGTCTTTAATGGCTGGATCTTCTTTTTATGCGATAAATTCAGTAGCCCCAGAAAATCGATCATCACGTCTTGCTGTGCAAGAATTTATTAATGGCGCTACTTATGCAATAGGAAACATTGTTGTGGGCGTTTGGGTTCATTACTCTGGGTTTCTCCAACCCTTCTGGTTTACATTTTGCCTATCTTTATTTTCCGTCTTTCTGGTCGTGTTCGGCGTAGAAGAAATACAGACAGCACGCCGCACTGAACCTTCCACTGAAAACTGTTGCTATGACACATTCCAACCGCTATTAAAATTATTCAAATGCAAAGATGCCGCTTTGTTGAAGATATGGTTTGCCATCCTTGCTTTCCAGACGTACGCCATGGTTCACATTGGACAACTTAACACATTGGTACTTTATCTACTCGGCAAACCGTTTGTATGGCCATCGGTTAAAATCGGTATCTTTCTATCGGTTGGAATGGCCTGTTCAGCTTTGGGAACAGTTCTAGCAGTACCGTTTTTACGTTACCATGTATCGGATACAACTATTGCTGCTGTCGGACTTGTATCGAAAGCTGCCGGAACTTTATGGATTGGAGTCATACAAAGTGAAGCCGTTCTCTATTTCTGTAAGTATTTTGCTTACTACCTATAATTATTAGAAGTTACTTGCATTGTGCAGCGGTAAATTCTCTTCGAACCGAATTGGCAAACTGGGCTTCGATTCTTAGTTGAAATTATTGATTTACAATATTTATAATGCTAATACTCTTGTGAAAGACATGAATATCTCAACTTGCTGTTTCTTTTTCATTTCATTTCTGAGCTATTTGTGGTCAATTGCAATGTGTTATTTTCGTCATTTATTGTTAAAACTTATTGTTAAAACTTACTAAATATTTGCAATGAAATACATTTCTAAAATGATAGGCAATCGCACATCATGTCACTGCAATTCATTTGATGAATTCAAAACTTTTATTTGCATTTTAGACAGCCAGAACTCCAGCATTTGTGCCAGGGCAATATTTACGGTAACTAACAAACACACAATGAATTAATAACAATGGTAATGGTTTCTAATCACAACAGCAAAAATAAACAGTCTCTCAGATTATTGTACACTGCTTCAAAATGGTTAATTATAGTAAGTAGCCAGGCAGGTGATTTCTTGTGGCGTCAGGTAGACAATAATCCCCAAATAGAAAGCAAATGGCCTTCAAAGAATAATGCTTTATTAAAACAATTCAAGTTTCATTGTTACAATTTTAGTTCATATCACCAAATATAATGGCCATCTTTAATCTTATTGCAATCAAGATTGTATATTTAAGATGACAATATAATTTTAACTATTATAAGAAAATTACCAATTTACTATTCATTACATTTATTATAATTGCTCTTATGTTAACAGATGAGCTAAACTGCTACAATTCGTTTTGAGCAACTGATTTATAGCTCTTTGACATGAAGTCAATTAAGGCAGCCGTATAAAAGCTTTTTGGCGAGGACAGGGAACAGCTCACGATATTAAGGATCACCTATCTATGCTGTTATATAGCTGAATGATCAGACTACGGCATCTAGCCTTTCTAGAGACTTGTTTTATTACAGGTTTATCTATTTTAAATCTGTTAACAATCTGCTGTAAATACCACATTTTATGCACTTTTTATTGACTGGGTATTCCATCTTACAAACACATATATTTTATTTTTAAAAAAAATAAAAAGACCATTTCTAGTTTTCCCTATTGTGCTTTTTCATATGGTCAGTTCATATCCATGGGGTTTAGGACTTCACTTTGCAACCTAGGTTTATCCCTACTGTGCAGTACTTTGGGCAGTCATACCATCTTGTCAGGTTCACCATCTTGTTAGTCAAACTATTTATTGTATGTGTGTATATGCATGCATATATTTATTGTATATGTGTATATGCATGTATTAAATATGTATATTAGTGCTGGTGCCATGATAAAATGCTTCCAGTACATACTGTAAAGTGGTTGGTGCATGCACCCAGAACACCCTGTTAAATGAACGGAGGCAGTACCTGGAATGGAGACTAAACAGAAGACTTTTTAGTCTTGCTAGGACCAAGACCACCTCTCTGGTACTGGTGATATGATAAAATGCTCCTTGTACGCCTTGTAACATTGGTGATATGAAGGCCACCCAGTCATAGAAAACATACCACCATAGGAAACATACAAGCAACATGTAGTTCGCAATGTGTTTAAGATGGAATGATTCTCAATAGGAACTTACTCTAACTGTAACAACTCATTTAACCCATGTCAATATGGCAAAGCAGATGTAAATTATGTTTGTGGCAGGGTGTATATTTGCAAAGGATGGTGAAACAAAAATTAGTGTATAGCTAAAGAATATCTTGTATTTAGTTCACATTAAATTCCTTTATGTCAGGGTGGACTTATCTATTTTATCTCTTACAAGACCAATAAAATAAATGTTAGAGTAAGTTATAGGGTGCTGCAAAAACCCCTCCCGATTCAACATCAAATACACAGTTTGTACTGGTCCAAACCATGATGGTAACTGGAAAAAAATTGATCAAACCCTAGCTACACTGTTACAACCTGCCTAACCTCACTAGAGGCAGGATGTGGCAGAAAATTCTATGATAGGTAACTGAAAGAAGCCCGTCGTATGTATATGTATATATATGTGTGTCTGTGTTTGTCCCCCCAACATCGCTTGACAACCGATGCTGGTGTGTTTAGGTCCCTGTAACTTAGCGGTTCGGCAAAAGGGACTGATAGAATAAGTACTAGGCTAACAAAGAATAAGTCCTGGGGTCGATTTGCTCGACTAAAAAGGCGGTGCTCCAGCATGGCCGCATTCAAATGACTAAAACAAGTAAAAGAGTAAACAATGAAATCAATAAATTCAATATTGAACAATATAGCAAAAGTCTCTCCTTTGCAGTAGTTCTAAATGAATCAGTGTCAAAAAGAAGATTTGTTCATTTGGTGAAAATGAAAGTTTACCCAGGTTCAATATTTTAAGCAGTAAATGTTTTCACCTTCCTACATGAATGAAGCAACATAGATTAACAATGTCTCATACACTGACACAATATAGTTTGGATGAATAATCAGTCTCAAGGAAGGAGGGAATAGCAACAACTATTTACCTGATTATCAAAGAAAGCAGGTAAACTTCCTAGTATCATGCACACATGGAAACCACAATTACCCCCATTCGGCTTAACTAATAATCTTTCAACTCTTCACTGCACACTGTGTCATCATACTTCCTGTTTTTTGTATCCTTTACCTTTTAGCATTCAAATTACTGCCAAATGTAATGCTTATTTATTCACATTGTATAGAATTAATCATGTATTATCTTGTAGCATTGAGATTTCAATGACGTGCTTGTCTATTTCTAGAATGACATTGTAGGTAAGTTAGAGAAGGCTGGATTTGGTTATTTTGAACATAAAACAGGTAGATTCTTTGGGCTGGATATGGACAATTTATATGCTTAAAGGTTAAATGTATAGCAATTCTTTCATTACAATAGGTGACATTTTCAGTTTTTCACCTGTTTTAAAAGGACCAATCAGCTACATGTATTCTGGTAGCCATTTTAACTATATAAAATAAAAATCAAGAAAATTTTTTTCTCTTCCTCATTTGGCTCCTAGCAGTTTGAACAGCTGTCCATTTTTTAACTCTTCCTATCTTAATATTGTTGAAAGAATCTCAAACTGAATCAGCCGTTTGCCCATTCACATTTTGAACTGTCTTACACATTTGAATTAAATGACAAATAAAATTGCTGAATCACTTTCCGTCAGATCATGTATATAAATAACCTATTTAACAATATAAAATCGATCAACTTCATAAACTAAAAAAATATTAACAGTTCATTCTCACCCAACTTCTATATATCATCATCGGTTTAAGGTCCACTTGTCCATGCATATGTGAGCCGCACTGAGTTTATTAAAATAGATTTTCTACAGCTGGATGACTTTCCTGTCACTAACCCTCACTTCCTTCTGAGCAAAGTAATATTTCCCCAGGGTCAGATATGTTTATGCAGAATATTAGAAATGAATGACCGTGACACTCATTTACAATTGTCAAGACAAGGAAATGCACACACACACACATACTTAAATACATATATGCATACGCATACACACACACATACCTACATATATATACACACACACATGTACGTATGTACATACAAACACACAGATAGACAGTGGCCATCAACTTGTTAGATGAGTTTGATCAGACCATCACTGGCAAATTATCTTGTTTCTGTTTTTTAACATATATGTTATGTATTTATTATATTTATATAACCTTTTATTAATGTTGCCCTTTGAAACCTGTTGTATTGTTCTGTGTTTTCAACCTGTATTTCATTACCATTTTAAGAACACGTGATGTTTAACAATACACACACACATATACACATGCGTGTGTGTCTGTGTGGTGGGAAGCTTGCTTCCCAACCACATGGTTCAGGGTTCAGTCCCACTGCATAGCACCTTGGGCAAGTGTCTTCTGCTACAGCCGTGGCCCGACCAAAGTCTTGTGAGTGGATTTGGTAGATAGAAACTGAAACAAGCCCATTGTGTGTGTGTCTTTGTGTCTGTGTTTGTTCCTCACCACTGTTTGATGACTGGTGTTGGTGTGTTTGCCTCCCTGTAACTTAATGGTTTGGCAAAAAAAGATCAATAGAGTAAGTACCAAACTTAAAGAAATCAGTAGAAGGGTCAATCCATTTGACTAAAAATTCTTCAAGGTGGTGCCCCCAGTTTGGCTGCAGTTTAAACAAGTAAAAAAAAGCTATATATATATATATATATATAAAGTAGTTGTATGTTGTCAACTTAATGTGACAGTCCCATGAAGGGAATAATGCTACTGCTATTTAGCCCTAGGAAGCTGCACTGCTTCCTGTTGGCCTTGACACATTTCCTGTGTCCTTATGTTTACAAGGGGGAGACAAGCACCCCCACCCAGCTAAGCCTGCATCCAGAGACATGTTTCTGAGTCTTTGCTCGTCATGGTCTTGTAAACATATAATAATTCTAGTGAAATACATTCACTGATTTCAAAAATAGAAATAATACATTTCTAAATCTCTCAGAGAGATTTATGCAGTAGTGATGCGATAAAGTAGTTGTATGCTGTCAACTTAATGTGACAGTCCTATGAAGGGAATAATACTACTGCTATTTAGCCCTAGGAATCTGCACCACTTCCTGTCGGCCTTGACACATTTCCTGTGTCCTTATGTTTACAAGGGGGGTGGACATAAGGAATATTCAGGAATATTGGTTCTTTCAGAAAAATTTTAAAAATACAAGGAAACCATAGATAAAAGCATTGAAGCTATAGGTAACAGCAGCCTGTATTAATTAAACAAACAATAGATTTTTAATGAATCAACAGATGTGTTTGGCATTCCAGTACTGTTATTGTTCATTTGGGGAGTAAATACTAGATGAAGAACTAGCTTCGTGGAGCAACATGTGTAGAAGAATTACTAACAAAGAAGACAGTTTTAAAGAGATGAACAAGCATTAAGTACAATCTACTCACAAGGCTTTGGTTACCCAAGGGCTGTAGCAGAATACACTTGCCCGAAAGTGCCACGCATTGTTTTGGATTCAGTCTCACTGTGTGTGCCACCTTTGGCAAGTGTTGACCAAAGCCTTGTGAATGGATTTAGTCAACAGAAACTGAAAGAAGTCCATCACGTGTGTGTGTGTTACCTTAACATCACATAATAGTTGTTAATAAGTGTCACTATCATACATGCAGTATCTTCCATTCCCAATCTTTCATGAAAATATGTTTGGTCATAGGAGAGATATTATTTTACTTGGAAACAGGTGAGAGGAAGGGCATCTAGCTATAGAAAATCTGCTTCAGCTAATTGCAATAGACCCATTCAAGCATGGAAAAGTGGACATTAAAAATGATGATGTTGATGATGAACCTGATATGACAAAATCCAAAGTGTATTGCAACTAATGGGGAAAAATTATATGTGTGGTGCTGGAAAATTTTTTGTTGGGCAAGTCTACAAAGCTTGCTACACTATCAGATGTACAAAACCTATAGAGTTTCACTGCATCATTCAACAGGCAGTTTGTGGAAAACAAATTTGTCTTTAGTAAATAGAATCATTCATGTCAATAATGAATTTTATTTGATTGCATGCACTCAGTTATTGCCGGTTCTGAACATTTTGGGAGTATCATTTGTTTGTAAGATGGCTTAACCTTTTTGATACAGACCTCTTGAGACTGCTCCTATTTGTATGTTACAAGCTTCCTGCTTTAAAGTGATCTTAATTAAAGCCTTCTTGTTAAAATTTTATGTATATTAAAGTTCCAAACACCAACTTAATAATGACAAAATTATTTTCAAAATGAATTGAAACAAAGACAGTTTATTGACACAGAGATATGTTAACAAAAGGGTTAATAATATTTAAGTTACTTCGATTAATTGAACTTGAGATGAGGACTTGCATTTTCTTGAATGAGAAAGATCATGCTCCCTGCAAATGGTGAATGATTGTGGAAATTAGTATTCTTAACTAGCTTAACGAGGTATCTTAAATCTTATATTACAAGGTGATTCTAAGCTTATATGCTAGGTATAGTCTGCAATGATAACTTTTTGATATACATCAATTGTTTTTGACTCCCAGTTAGTAACGTTAATCACATACCCAGCTGTGAAAAATACAAGAAGGAAATTCTTCATATCCTTTTGGATTTACTGAACATATTCTCACCAGTTTGAATGCTATAGGTACCATAGCATTTTTCAATTCTCTATGATAATGTGAAAGCATGAGGTGCAAATGTGACTGGTTAAGAAGCTTGCTTCCTAACCATGTGGTGTTAGATTCAGTCCCACTTCCTGGCATCTTGAACAAGTGTCTTCCACTACAGCCTTAAGCCAACCAAAGCCTTATGAGTGGATTTGGTAAATGGAAACTGAAAGAAGCCGGTTTTGTGTGTGTATTTGTGTGAGTGTCTTTGTGTCTGTATCCTTACATAGGCATCATGTGATATTTGTGAAGGATTACTATCGACATACAAGTGAAATTGTTTGTTTCTAGTCTTCCATCAGAAACTAGTCATAGAAAAATATTACTTTGTTTGGAAACAAATGAGGGTTGGCAACAGGAAGGGCATCTAACTGCAAAAAATCTGCTTCAACAAACTCTGTCTAAACCAGTGCTAACATAGTAAAATGGACGTTATATGATGATGATGATGATTTTAAAAAATTGTCTTAATCCCTTTGACTACATTGTCAAGGAATTCACTTCAGATCTTCAACTGAAAGTTAGTGATTTGCAGTCAAATAACATGTTAAGAAACAAGTAGAAAATCTCCTTCTCAAATGAAGAATATTCTTTTTTAAAATCTTTTGTTTATGGTTGGGATTTCAGTATTTCACACAACCTGATTTATGCAAAAAGTGAAAGAAAAAAAAAACATTTTTCAACCTGAAATACATTAAATCTGTTTGTAGGTCGGTGTTAAATGATTGCCACTTACTGTTATTTTTGACAATATTTTGCTTCCACCACCACCACCCTCATACAAAAAGCAAGTATTTTGCTGTTCTCATAACAAAAAACCTTAAATTAATTTTTTTTTAAATAGCTGCGTTTTATAGCCTTTTATAATCCTTATTTCATTTTCTATTCGTCTGGGCCTGCAAAGTGTAACATTCCTATCCTGGCCCAATTTTGAAAAAGTTAGCTAACCCCTGGTCCATTAAAATAGTTATGAACTAAGGTTAATCTACATCAACTTGACACCACTCAGTGCTGGATTAACCATTAAGCAAAATAAGCACATGCTTAAGGTATCAAAGGAAGGGATAGTAAATGGTTTATGGCACAAAAGAAATCACTTTGAACTTGCTAAAATAATATTTAATGTGGTTTATATGATTGGAAATATAATTTCAAAGTTTTTCTGGTGTCATAGTGAAGATCTGATCAAAGTCTTTGCATTTTAAGAAAAAGTAGTAGAAAAGTTTTTAAATAGGAGTGGCTGTGTGGTAAGTAGCAAACCACATGGTTCCAGGTTCAATCCCACTGTGTGGCACCTTGGGCAAGTATCTTCTACTATAGCCTTGGGCCGACAAAAACATTGTGAGTGGATTTAGTAGACGGAAACTGAAAGAAGCCCATCATATATATGTATGTGTGTGTGTGTGTGTGTATATGTTTGTGTGTCAGTGTTTGACCCTCCCAACATCGCTTGACAACCGATGGTGGTGTGTTTACGCCCCTGTAACTTAGCGGTTCGGCAAAAGAGACCGATAGAATAAGTACTAGGCTTACATAGAATAAGTCTTGGGGTTGATTTGCTTGACTAAAGGCGGTGCTCCAGCATGGCCACAGTCAAATGACTGAAACAAGTAAAAGAGTAAATACAAATAAAGCAGACATATGCAAAAGTAAACATTACTTTTCATTTTACTGTTAGTTTTGTTTCATTTTGAAAAGTAGAAAATTATTTTATGGTTTATCACTGTTTAAATTTTGAATTACATATATTTGAGGGCATCAGAATCTTCTAAGTGCTTAGGGCTTCTATAGGCCTTAATCTGGTCCTGGCACCACTAAAATCTTCATTCCACCCTTTAAAAGTACTGCACAATATGTTCAAACCACCAAGAGTGATTCTGCATTATTGCTCAACCTACTAGAAATAACAGCTAGGTTTCCTTATCCACTTTAAAAAAAAAAAGGATGAATTTGATAGTGTAGCCTGAGATATATTAGTTTCAAATTTTGACACAAGCGCAACAGTTTTGAGGGGAGGGAGAAGTTGATTACATTGATCCCCAGTGCTTAACTGGTACTTATTTTATCAAACCTGAAAGGATGAAAGGCAAAGTCAACTTCAGCAGCATCTGAACCCAGAACAAAAAGATGGATAAAATGCCACTAAGCATTTTTTTCCAGCAAGCTAACAGTTCTGCTATTTCACTGCCTTTTATAACCTTAGATGTATTAAAACAAATGTGCCAGTTGTGGTTTGAAATGTTGTTCACACAAGGGAGTACTCTTTAACTTGACATCCTTTAGTATCATCTCTATCTCTGCCATCTTAAATGTAGTTGTCTGAATTCCTAAAGGTCAGTTCTATAATCAACTCGTTATTCTTTAACTAGCATACCTTAATTATCCCACTGGATTACACGTCAAACAATTATTTATTGTGGAAATTGGCATTCTTAACTGAATTAATGAGGCATCTTAATGAGTATATTAGAAAGCAGAAGAACCACCTCCCTTGCAGCTCTCATTATCTTCAATAGCCAGTTTCCCTGATATTAAATGAGCCAATTAGGGAACTTCTATGTGATCACTGAAATTCTAGAAATAGTAACCAAATTTCCTCCAAATTCCATCTTACAGTTCAAAAAAAAAAAAACATAGTACAAAAAACACATGGCCTAGTAGTTAATACTTTCGGCTCATGGCCTTAAAGTCATGATTTCATTTCCTAGATTGGGCTGCATGTTCTATCCTTCAGCAAGGTATTTCAAATTTTCCTATCTACTCAACTGAAAATGAATACCAGTCCAGTACCTAGAGCAGCCCCTCTCCCCACTCTCTCTCTTTCTTACTCCTGCTGCCACATTTTCACCCTTAGCATTTAAACCAGCCATATCTGCCCCAAAATATTTTACCAGTTTTATGTTCAAACCAGCTAGATCTGGTTACTTACACCTACTGTACAATGTCATTTTAAAATTAAACAATCACATACTCTTTTTTTTTTACTCTTTTATTTGTTTCAGTCATTTGACTGCGGCCATGCTGGAGCACTGCCTGTAGTCGAGCAAATCGACCCCAGGACTTATTCTTTGTAAGCCTAATAGTTATTCTATCGGTCTCTTATGCCGAACCACTAAGTTACGGGGAGGTAAACACACCACCATCGGTTGTCAAGCGATGTTGGGGGGGGGGGGACAAACACAGACACACATATACACACACATACACACATATATATATATATATATATATATATATATATATATATATATACACATATATACGATGGGCTTCTTTCAGTTTCCGTCTACCAAATCTACTCACAAGGCTTTGGTCAGCCCCAGGCTATAGTAGAAGATACGTGTTCAAGGTGCCACGCAGTGGGACTGAGCCCGGAACCATGTGGTTGGTAAGCAAGCTACTTACCACACAGCCACTCCTTCACAATCTTGAAGCTACAAGATGATGCATGATTAATTTTTTAAAATGTGAATAAACAAGCATAACATTTGACAGAGTCATCTGAATGCTAAAGGGAAATATTACTCTTGGTCAGAGGTGAAAGATCTTAGAAGGTACCTGACAACACACACCTAAAGCAATTGGCAAAGGTGTGATACATGCTACAAAGCCATACTTTTTTTGTGAGTGATGGCTAGCTTGTTTGTTTTATTTTATTTTTTTTATTCCTATTCCCAAGAAAAACACGAAGACAAGATGATTATGGCTTCAGTTATGATGATTATGGCCTTTGACCATAAATCTTCTCTATCAAGATTGATCTGTGGTTAATAAATAACATCAACATAATCGATCTTCATCTGCCTCTGAAGTTTTCATTAAGCTTCCTCAAGAACTTCATATGCAATTAATGACATATTGAAACATAAAGAAGAGTTTGATAAAAGGAAAAATAAATTGTATGTAGAATCTCAAGCAAATCTAACCAACTCTAATCATTGCTTTAACTTATTCCTTTTTCTTTTTCTTTTCTTTTTCCATGCTTTTACATATCAACTTTATCAGTTGTTCAAATAGATATTACATCAAATAGAAGAAAATATCATTTGTCATCAGAAACAAGCTCTAAAGTCTGGGAAAACCAAATGATGTCCTCTCTCTCTCTTTCTCTCCTTACTTTAATACTTGCTCCTTTGAATTAATTTCTCACTATGCTGCCCTCCCCCAGTTAATATAGCATTTAAACCGCCCATACTGAGCCAAAATATTCAATCCCTTCTATGTCCAAACCAGTCAGCTGTGGCCTCTCATACCTACCCTGCAATTTCATTCTAAAAATAAGCAATCACATCATCAGAATCTCAAAGCTACATGATAATACATGAGTAAATCAAAACAATTTAAATAAATAAGCATTACACTTGGTTGAATAATCTGAATGCTAAAGGGTTAATCCTGTTACATTTTATCTAATTTCTTTAGAAGTTGTACTAAATACTTCACCCCAGTTGAGCCAATAAGGACGACCTCTACCTGGTTGATTAGCCTGCTAGAAATAGTATCCAAACCTCCCTTGAAAAATGCAGTCTTAGGTGTATCTGAAAAAGAAGACATGAAGATCATAGCTAGAATGCTTTAGATCATAGATCTATTTGATCAAAATTAACTAGGAGTTAAACAACAGCATTACCCCAATCGATCACTCTTATAACCCTAGAATTACATCCTTCTAGGACTCTTTCTTTACCTCATTTTCTCCTGAATGAAACTATATATAATTTAGTATGAGAATTGCTTGCCTTTCACTGATGTGAGAACAACACTTTATTGTGATCCTCACTTGAGCTTTCTAGAGTATGGATCATTCTTGGAGATTGAAGTGTCTTCTGACCTGGATCACTCATTGAGATGTGGTCCTAGCAGTGCTATGGATGTGCTTGCTTTGACTAGGAGAGGTCCTCAGTAATAGTGAGGCTCAAAAATTGGAGCGATTAGAAAGACTCAAGTTGAGGACTGTGTATGATCAAGGACGTGTGGTGAGGTGATGTTTCCTTAACATAAATAGCATTTGTTTTTAAAGTTATCGCTACAGATTTTCTACAGAAATTAGAGCCAGCAGTGAAAGTTACAATGTTTCATATATAAATACATCTATGTAAACAATGCAATCGAAGATAGAAAAATAGGTAATGGGTGTATATACATATTTCAGGAGTTGTTGCTCCTTCTTCAGTATCACATCCAACCCATTAACCATCCACGAACACATTGTTTAAGCAGCCACTAAATTTAAAAGTGTAACACTATTGGATAGACCAATTTTACATGACTGAATCACACTGCTTACACAGGTGGGACACAGTATTGACTTATAAACCTTTACTATATTTGGTAGTATATTTTGGTTACATAACAAAACGTGTCTATACCAGTAATTAATAAATAGCATTTGTGTTTTCTTGCTGCTGAAAGACGCAAGATTGGTATATTCTCATTGAAGGACTCTCTCAAAGTCTCTGTTTAAGGAATCAGTATAGGTTTGGCATATGGTGTCTTGGTTGTGAGTGGATGATGTTTAGTTGGGGAGACGAATGAAGAATGGGTGTTACTGGACATAGTAGAAAGGTATTGGTGTATAGAAAGAAAAAAATAGGGGACAACAGCATTAAAGTTTTACCTTGTATAATTATTTTCTTAGCTGAAAAGTCCATTGCTTGCCCTGCTCTTTCCCTTCATGTTTATATCCAAAAAAATGTGCCTCACTATTAAGATGTTTGACAAACCTATCCAACCCATTGTAAAATTGATATTTAAATGTTGATATTGATGAGAAAAGATATGTAAAAATAAATATATATACTTTTACATAGGTGCAGATACGACTATAGATGCAGGTGTGGATGTATGGTTAAGAAGCTTGTTGCTAAGCCATGACACCTTGGACAAGTATCTTCTACTATAACCCAAGGCTGACCAAAGCCTTGTGAGTGAAGTTGGTAGATAGAAACTGAAAGAACCCCATTGAATATACATATGTACATATATACACACACGTATGTGTGCGTGTCTGTTTGTATGCTTGTCTAGACATCATGTGATAGTAGTAAATGAGCATCATCATCACATAAGTGAGGTGGTTCATTTTCAGTTTTCTATGAAAGACATGTCTAGCCATGGGAAAATATTACATTGTGAAGAAACAGGTGATAGCTAGTGAGAGGAAGGGCATCTGGGTCAAAATCCGCCTCAATTTCTATTTGACCCACGTAAGAACGGAAAAGTGGACATCAAATGATGATGATGTTGATTGATAGAATAAATTAACTCATCTATTATGAAAATCTAATTAAAACACTGAATATAATATTAAGAGAAAGAAAACCTGCCGAAGACACTGTTCTAATTCTGATTTAAAGTTTAGCTTTATCATTACATTGTTTACAGCTTATCTGACATAGTTTCTCTCTTGAATTTTTTTTTTTTTTTTCTGGCTACTCTTTTCTTTGAGAGATTAATAGCAGCAGTACAACACCTTTTCATTATGTTAGCTTAAACACATTCAAACTTCCAGCATGTGACTTATCTTGTTGATTCACCACCCACCGCACCTCAGTCATGCGACAGGGTGAGAGAGCAATACTAAATAGCCAGGAGGTATGTAGAATAAGGCAGTGACATAAGTATTTTGATTACCTTCTTTTTTAAGCCTTTTCTTTTCCACTTCAAAGGCAATAAAAGTAAAATCATTATATGACCTTATTTATAATGGACGGAGAGGTGTTCTCATCTTGGATAAAAGCGCAGGCTACTAACCCTCAGATTCTAAGTTCAATCCCAGTCAGGGACTTGAAAAATAATATTAACAGAAAAATAACATCAGCAACATACCAAGTGTACCCCATTAGTCAAATAAAGGGTTGGGTTCAAAATTCCTCCAGAACACTTGATGAAGGCTGGAGAGTACATCAGCTGAAATGTGATAACAACAAACAAGATGAGGACACTTATCCATCCATTATAAATCATGAACATAGTTCTTCATCTCAAAAATATAGAGTAGTATTATATGGCCTGTCATCATTATAATACTAATGGTAATAATTTCTATCATAGACACAAGGCCACAAATTTTAGGAGGAAGCAACAGTTGATTAAATTGACTCCATTATTTAACTTGTACTTATATATTGTCTCCCAAAATGATGATGATCATCATCTGTGGCTGTATTTAGCCCTAGTTTCGACAAATTTATTTTACAAGAACATCATCATCATTATCATTTATCATCATCATCATCATTTAACATCCATCTTCCATTCTCAAGCCAGAGAACTGCATCAAGCCCCACTGTCTCTTTGGCATGATCTTTACAACTGGATACCCTTCCTCATGCCAACCACTTTACAGAGTGGACTCAGTGCTTTTTATGTAACACCAGCTCTGGTGAGGTCTGTTTTGGCATAGCTGGATGCCTTTCCTAATACCAACTGCTTTACTGAGTGGACTTTCTGCTTTTTTCATGACACTGACATTAGTGAGGTTGCTAAGTAACTTGCAAAACAGAAAAAGAGCAGGAAAAGCACCCCCCCCCCCCTCAACTGAGTGGGAGGGGGTAGCATTTGAGAGAAGTGGGTAACTTTATGCTAGGTGTTGAGAGGCTAAAAGTATGGCAGAGGAACAAGCACAGATGTCTCGCTATAGAAGAGATACATACTGCCCCACATTATATAAGGGTCGGAACAGCTGGGAAAGAGATTAAGGTGGGGTGCCAGAGCAAATTCCCAAGGTACAAAAGAGAGGATGCAGACAGTGGATCAGGGGAGGGAAGAAATGGGTGGGTACTTTTATAAGAATGTGATGGAAGACAAACAGAATGAGATAGAGGTAAGTGCAGTGATTGATGAGCAAGGGTAGAGGTGCAGTTGATGGGAAATGCCAGTATGGTGACGGGATGATGTGAGAGAGCTAGCCGTGGCCTGAGAAGGAGGATAGATTAAACGGTTGGAGAATGATGTGCTAGGTGTAGGAGCAGTGGGGAGGGGCAATATAAAAGTTATTTTGACATTGGGTTTAGTTCCTGCAGATTTTATAGCCTGCACCGTAACTCTTCTCAATTGACTCATGAATTTAAACCTATTTCTCTCGCTTAGTAATAATTTAAACATTCATTTCTTTAGATAATTTCTTATCTATTTAGCTCATCCCTGCTCCAACAAGTTTAAATGAATTGAATCTATTCAATGACATCTAACACAGTAGGAGCCACTCTACACAAATGTGTGAAGACATTGTTTGAATAAAAATCAAGCGAAATTAGATCTTGGTGAATTACTTAACACAGTTGGCTTTGTTTGTCATCTCTTGATGTTCAGATAATATTTCTCCTTTTAAGACAGTGTAATAGTATTAATGATTCTTCTTATTGTACCACAACAGAGCGAGCATATGTCCAAGAAACTGTTTTTAATTCAAATATGCCTGGGAGTGGAGATTAAGCAAACTTTGCTGCTGCTGTCGTCACTACTACTACTACTACTACCACCACCACCATTACTGCTGCAGCTACTACTACCACTACACTGCTATTACCATTCCATAGCCACAACTACTACTATTACCACTATTACTACTACTACTGGTAATCATGATCATGATTAAATAGATCAATCCTATTGGTGTTCTTCGAGTGAGCTGACATTTCAATTGCTATTTGAAACCAGTTCTTTTCACTTAAATCATTGGACCCTTGGGAAAAGCAAAAACATCAATACATACTTACTTCCCCGTTCTCTCCCACCCACCACCTTTCCTTCCGTAAAAGTCCTCACTCTTTTCTTAATTCTTTCATACTGATCAAAAACGGGTTTTCTTAACCATATTTGTCCAAATCAATAAAGTTCCAGGTTTACGCCAGCATAAGGTAACCAAGCAGATAATTCTAATCATTCATGGAATCAGACGGTTTCTTTTCCATCCAATATTGAATGTAAGACTTATGCTAAACATGCAGATTCCTTTTCCCAGTCAGTTCAGTAAACTTCATCTCCCTTGTAAAATTTCTTAATTTTTCTATGTTGTTTGAAGTTTTTTTATTGATAATTTCCTCTTCACCACCTCTTATGATACCCTGTTGTTGTTGGCACTCCGTCGCTTACGACATCGAGGGTTCCAGTTGATCCAATCAACAGAACAGCCTGCTCATGAAATTAACGTGCAAGTGGCTGAGCACTCCACAGACACGTGTACCCTTAACATAGTTCTCGGGGATATTCAGCGTGACACAGTGTGACAAGGCTGACCCTTTGAATTACAGGCACAATGGAAACAGGAAGTAAGAGTGAGAGAAAGTTGTGGTGAAAGAGTACAGCAGGGTTTGCCACCATCCACTGCTGGAGCCTCATGGAGCTTCAGGTGTTTTCGTTCAATAAACACTCACAACGCCTGGTCTGGGAATCGAAACCACGATCCTATGACCACGAGCCTGCTGCCCTAACCACTGGGCCATTGCGCCTCCACTATGATACCCTAACCCAAATATATTTCATCTTTGCTATAACAAACAAAGATCTTCATCTTTTTGTTCCTCTCTTTCTTCCACTTATATTCTATTAATCAGCAGTGTAACTACCTCCTGAAAGCAGCCTTTGAGCTTCTTCCCCTTCACTGTGAGCCCCTAAACCTACATAGACTTATTCAGCAAACCCGAAAGTACAACCCCCATAAAAGTGTTGCTTGGGCCAGGCCACTCCCCTCCCTAGCTATGCTACACCCATTGATATTCTTCTAAATCTGTCTATTTGAACTTGCTGTTGAGCTATTTTATTCCTAGACTATACTTCATAAAAGGTAGTGAGATGGCAGAATCATTAGCACACTGGGTAAAATGCTTTGTGGTATTTCATCCATCCTTATGTTCTGAGTTCAAGTTCAACTGAGGTTGACTTTGTTTTTCATCCTTTCAGAGCCGATAAAATAAATACCAGTTGAGCACTCATGTCGATGTAATCAACTTTACCCCAGGGTAAAAGTATAAAAATTGCACCCTTCAAGGCAGTGTGGCAGAGTAGGCACATCAAGCCAGTATCTCAGGCTCAAATACATGGCCTCCATATCAGATTGTGGTTGATGGAGAGAACAGGCTTAATTAAGCAGTTCTATGGTTGAAAGCACTCCAATCATTGTCATCCAGTCTGTTTTCTTGTCATTACGTATCTAAGATTACAACATCCAATGTGTCCTTTTTAAGACAGTAGGGTGAGATTTGAGAAAGAGTTGGCTACTTTTTCTAGCAAGTCATGTAACTATTGTTGGTACGTAGATGTGGTGCATGAAACAAATATCAAGTTATCTTATGGGATGCATAGATTGCAAAGGAAAGTTAAAGGTTAGGTTCAGAAGTAAAGGAGAGGCCAAGGATGTTTGCAGAGTTTGTTTGTTAGTCACAGATACAAATGGTTTGTTAAGGGGGCTAATTGGTGTTAGACAAACACTATGTTAGCAGAGTGCGTTGCAGAAACTGATAACTGCTAGACTCCCTCCAATCAAAATATTATGGAAAATTTCTTCTCTTCAACCCACTCTTTATTTATGAGAATACAAAATAAAGTTTATAGCCATATAATTCTTCATTCTTCACCGTGGTAGTGGACAAGTTATCATAGTTTAAAACCATTAAATTTTGTTAAACATAGCAATTCATCTACCTCTTTTTCAACCCTCACAGCCTACATTTATTGAAAACACTATGCTCACATTTATAAAAAATGCTATATTAACATATATTAGTCAAGATAATCAGTTAAACCAGTATATTACACAGGTTGGTATGTGATAAAAGAGACATAATCTATTGCAGGAGACATAATCTATTGCGTAATCTATTGCAGGAGACATAATCTATTGCATAATCTCAGTGTCTGTTAAAAATAAAATGATTTGTTAGCCATACTTTTTTTTTCTTTTTTGTCAAAGAAGAAAACTTTCCCAACCACATGGTTCTGGGTTCACTTCTACTGTGTGGCACCTTGGGCAAGTGTCTTCTACTGTAGCCTCCAGCTAACCAGAGCCTTCAGAGTGGATTTGGTAGATGGAAACTGAAAAAAAACTTGTCGTGTTGTGTGTGTCTTTGTGTCTGTGTGTTCCTAACCACTGCTTGACAACCAGTGTTGGTGTGTTTACATCCCTGTAAATTAATCGTTTAGTAGAGGAGACCAATAGAATAAGTACCAGGCATTAAAAAAAAAATACTAAGTACAGGAGTTGATTTGCTTGACTAAAATTCTTCAAGTGGTGCCCTAGCATGGCCACAGTCTAATGACTGAAACAAGTAAAAGATAAGATATAGGTAATGTCTTTGGAAATGAAATAAATCCATTATTTTGTCATATGTCTGTTTACAATGATCCAGTGAATATTTCAGATCTCTTAATATGAAATATATAAAAACCAATTGTTTTCTCTAAAAACTTTTCTGAAGGCCAGCCATCTTTAAAAGTTTGAGTTGTTAGCAAGGCCAGTAGAAAAACTGTGTGTATGTGTGTGTTAGAACTTCTATCAATCAATGTTGACCATGTATGTGCAGGCTTAGACAAAATTTTTTGCAAATGACTGACATTTGCCATTCTTCCTTAGTGGATCAGCTGACATATTAGTCATAGAAGTGGATTGGTCATGTAAATGAAATATTGAACTATTGGGCTATATGCTCACACAATGTTTACTTAGAAACGCAAACCTTTCACCAAATTGTGTTTAGTTTATCCAGATATTGGAAATTGATATGAGATCACCTGAGACTAAAACTTGCAAAAGCTTGATAGCTTCTACAAGGAAAGGATTGTCTCTCATCTGCTTAATTCCATGAAATTATTGCTATCTTGAGGCCTTGGAGGCATTTACTTTCTGAGCGGTATGTTTATCTGTGCAATCAATGGGTGCACAAAAGATCTAATGCAATGACAGACCTATGCATTAGGGACTCAAAGGTTCACATCTTATACTGAGGGAAACTATTAATTACAAATCATAAACAGGCACAGGCTGTGTGGTAAGTAGCTCACTTACCAACCACATGGTTCTGGGTTCAGTTCCACTGCGTGGCACCTTGGGCAAGTGTCTTCTGCTATAGCCTAGGGCCGACCAAAGCCTTGTGAGTGGATTTGGTAGACGGAAACTGAAAGAAGCCTGTCGTATATATGTATATATATATATGTTTGTGTGTCTGTGTTTGTCCCCCCAACATCGCTTGACAACTGATGGCGGTGTGTTTACGTCCCCGTAACTTAGCGGTTTGGCAAAAGAGACTGATAGAATAAGTACTAGGATTACAAAGAATAAGTCCTGGGGTCGATTTGCTCGACTAAAAGCAGTGCTCCAGCATGGCCGCAGTCAAATGATTGAAACAGGAAAAAGAGTAAAAGAGAGTAGTGCAATGAATTCTAAAAATTTCAATGTGTAAGCCAGAGATGTAACAAAGTACCTGCATTGGGATATAAACTGTTATAGACCATATCATTATAAATGACTGTAATGTAGGTTATCAGAAGTATCCATCAATGGGTAATCAAGGGAGACAACTCTTCTTTTGGCTGCACCCATGGGAGGAGTTGAGCTCAATGGAATAACTGTTTCAGAGTGCTACAGTTATGTACAACAGTGGAATGTTTAACCCTGTATCCCCTCTGTACAGCTGTTGGACTGGGCCTTGAGAGTATAGTGTCCAGGGCATATATGCAGTAGAGCATCATTGATGTGATATAAACAGTTTATGAGTCAGCTTTTCTAATATTTTATCAATTCATCCACAGTAGCCTTTCATGTGTTGAAATTTATTATATTAATGTATACACCTCATCCCTGGAACATATCCAAAAGTTCTTTTATAGTTCTAAGCATTTAATTGGACATTGTCATCATAGGACACTAGCTGGTAGATACCATAGTATCTAGCACCAAGATAATCCTTATAATTTATATAATCCTTAATGCTAAGGCAACAGTATGATTTACATGAAAATCAACTTTTTGTATATGTTTTTTTAAGGAAAGAAAAAAAAGACTTTACTGAACTATAAATAAAATATTGGCTCTAATTGGTATTTAAAGACATCCATAAAAAACACATGTAATTCAGAAAAAAAAAAACTGAGCCAATCCATCTTCTATTATTGTCAGTTGGCAAGTTGCCTCAACCAAAAACTAACAACCTTCATATTATTTTTTAAAAAGTATAGAATATGTATCTAAAAAATGTATAATACATTTTCACATTGAAATTGATTTGAAAATATAAAGCACGCCACTAAGTGATACAAACGCTACATTACTCAGAAGTTTGACCCACTTCTCGGAATATTATTTTATTGATATTTGAATTATTTACTTAGTTCATTCTATGTTTGTTTACATTATTTAATGCCTTTACGTTCTATCTTTCTTTTTTTTTTTTTTTTTGTTGCCTTGAAATATGCTATCTATGACTGTTTAATGTTTCCTTTCTTTCTTTTGAGATAGTAGAGTACAATGTGAGGGTATTTTGGTTACTATTTCTAGCAGGTCCACTGACTACACAAAGAGGCTCCTTTGTTAAACACAGTGGCTTAGTTGTATTTCCAACGATAATATTTCATATTGAATCAACGATCATTCATTCATTATTGTAATAATAGCATGGAAAAGCAAAATGCTTTCAATTCTGTCATTATACGAGCAGCCTTCAAAAATCTTTCTGTGATTAAAATGGCCCACAATGTAATTCAAGTTGGCCAGGCCTGAACTAGGGTAATGTTTCTGAAAGTGAGTTCCTTGAGAAAAGTCTAGAGTTACAAAAAGTAAGGTATCTTTTAATAAAATTTAGAAAATAAATTTTATTAACCATTTGCTAAATAATGAATTACGTTTTTTGACGCACACACACATACACACGCCTCTAAAGTAAATAGACACCTCTCATACAGCTCTTTCTGTGTGAACACTACCTGGTGCTTCAAACTTGTTAATGTATTTTGTGCACAAGGCTTGTCTCCTAAATACCAGTTTAAGTATTTAAATGCACCAAATGACATTTTGCTTCTGGAAATAAATCTTTAAAAAATTGATATCTACGTTTGAGGTGTGTGTGTGTGTGTGTGTGTGTGTGTGTGTGTGTGTGTGTGTGTGTGTGTGTGTGTGTGTGTGTGTGTGTGTGTGAATAAATTCTCTGCCTGAAATCATTTTTTCTTTCTATAATGTTTTATCAAAATGAGGTTGGTAGGTGTTGTCTATAAAATATAGCTTTAGGCACAAGTATGGTTGTGTGGTTAAGATGCTCACTTTGCAACCATATTGGTTTCAGGTTCAGTCTCACTGTGCAGCACCTTGACCAAATCTTCTACAGCCTTGGATTGACTAATGCATTGAAAGTGAATTTAGTAGACAGAAACCATATTTCAAGCCAAAGCAGGTCTGACAGTTGGATGGAATGTACTTGAAAAGTTTTCTCCTACTTTTTTTAATTGCAAAGTCTTTGATCAGATCCTCACTATGGAACCATGAACACTTTGGAATTAAATTTCCAATCATATAAATCACGTTGAATATTATTTTAAAATGTGAAGCATGACCTTCAAACATTGGGCCTTACAGAGGCAATGACAGGAGACCTTTGGAGATATGCTGTGATTGAGAAGACTTGGCAACTAAAGTGAGATCGCAGTCATGGCTGATGCCAGTGTTGCATGTCCAGCCCATTTAAAAGTACCCTTGATGCATCAGGTGATATGATATGCTTGAGAAGACCTGTTGAATCAAATAAAAACCCAAATTGTAGTTGTGGCCAGCACCCCCTGACTGGCTCCTGTTCTGGTGACATGTAAAATGCACAATTCGAACGTGGCCAATGCCAGTATCCCCTGACTGGCTCCCATGCTGGTGGCTTGTAAAAAGCACTATCCGAACGTGATTGATGCCAGGCCCGCCTGACTAGCTTCTGTGCCGGCAGCACATAAAAATCACCCACTACACTCTCGGAGTGGTTGGCGTTAGGAAGGGCATCCAGCTGTAAAAACATTGCCTGTTCAGATTGGAGCCTGGTGTAGCCATCTGGTTTCACCAGTCCTCAGTCAAACCGTCCAACCCATGCCAGCATGGAAAGTAGACATTAAATGATTAAACGAAACTGTAAGGAAACCTGCCATATAGGTGTGTGTGTATTTCTTTGTGTCAGTGTTTGTTACACACCTCCATCACAATTTTGGCAACTGTTGTTGATTTAGGGTTACCATAACTTAGCAGTTCAGCAAAATGGTTTGACAGAAAAAGTACCAGACTTTAAAAAATCAGTACTGGGGTTGATTTGTTTGACTAAAGCCCTTCAAGATGGTACCCCAGCATGGCCAGAGTCCAATGACTAAAACAAGTAAAAGGTAAAAGATAGGTTCCATGACTTTGTCAAGTTATATAAGGTTTCCATCATCATGATCATCATCATCGTTTAACGTCCATTTTCCATGCTGGCATGGGTTGGGCGGTTTGACTAAGGTCTGGAGAGCCAGTGGCTGCACAAGACTCCAATATGATCTGGCAATGTTTCCGCAGCTGGACGCCCTTCCTAATGCCAACCACTCCGAGAGTGTGGTGGGTGTTTTTTCCTGCCACTGACACAGGAGCCAGTCAGGTGGACCTGGCATCAATCACAATCAGATAGTGCTTTTTATGTGCCCCCGGCATGGGAGCCAGTCAGGGGGCACTGGCAACGGCCATGTTCAGATGGTGCTTTTTACATGTCGAAAATGGCCGTTTTCTGCACCAAAATAAATTTCAAAACACTGAACTAGGCTGTTCTATCAGATCATGTACAGATCTTAGAATAAGTGAATTGGAGATGAAATCAATGGAAATCTGGTATAGATCTAAATATACACTCAGAAAATGAGAGCAATTAGTCTGTAAAAATATATTCAGAATAACAGCTCAGATGTTTAGATATGTATATCAAACAGGTTACTGGCCTTAATTTAGAAATCAAGGTGCCTAGATTGTATCCAATCAAATTCAGGCATTCCTATGTTAAAGAAGCATCGCAGTTTTGAAAAATCCCATTATAAACTTTTATCTTTTATTTTTCACTTGTTTTATTCATTGGACTGTGGCCACGCTGTGACACTACCATGATGGGTTTCATTGAACAAATTGACCCAACACTTATCTTTTTTTAAAGTCTGGTATTTTGCCGGGCCACTAAGTTATGGGGACATAAACAAACCAGCACTGGTTGTCCAGTAGTGGTGGAGGGAAGACAAACACATAACACACACACACACACACACACACACACACACACACACACACACACACACACACGCACACACACACACCGAGGAAGAGAAATATATATACGGTGGGCTTCCACACAGTTCCCATTTACCAAATTCATTCACAAGGCATTGGTCATCCCAGAGCTATATTAGAAAACATTTGCCCAAGGTGCTGCCCAGTGGGACTGAACCTGAAACCACATGGTTGCAAAGCAAAGTTCTTAACCATACAGCCATGTCTGTACCTAATATTGAGCAATGTAGAGATTCATAATGTGAAACCCTTTTTCCTTTTTTTTTGTTTATTACATGAAAATCTGTGAAAATGGACATCAGTCAAAAAATTTGTTTCACATTGCAAAACTCCAACTGATGGCAACTTTTTAGAAAAGGAGGCTTCTGTAACATGGGGTGGGTACCTGTATTATATACTATTATGGTGATATATAAAAGGCACCTGTGCTAGGAATACGTAAAAGGCACTTGTGCTAGTGACAAGTAAAAGGTACCTGTGCAGGTAACACATAAAAGGCACCCAGTACACTCTGTCAAGCGGTTGACATTAAGAAGGGCATCCAGCCATAGAAATCATACCAAAGCAGATAACTAGAGCCTGGTGCAACTCCTCTCCAGTTTACCAGTACCAATCAAATCATGCCACCCATGGTAAATAGACATTAAGTGGTGATGATGATGATGATGTTGAACGAGTCTTCTTTTGGAACTAGAAATTAAGACATAAAAATGGTTACCATGCTTCACAACCACACAGTTTCAGGTTCAGTCCCACTGTGTAACACCTTGGACAAATCCCTGGTATTATAGACCCAGGCCAACCAATGCTTGTGAGTGAATTTGGTGGATGGAAACTGTGTGGAAGCCCATCATATATGTATGTGCATGTGTGCTTCTTTGTGTCTATTTGTCTGCCCCCACTACCACTTGACAACTGGTTTTGGTTTGCTTACATCCTCATAATTGATAGGTTCTGCATAAGAGACTAATGGAATAAGCACCAGACTTTAACATAAGTATTGGGGTTGGTTTGTTTGACTAAAATTCTTCTGTGGCCATGCTGGGGCATATCCACAGTTCAATGACTGAAACAAGTAAAATAGAAAGAACAAACGAATAAAGGCATTTTGTTTTCAAATGGAGCAGTGTTCTCTTTTTAACCCCTTCAATAACCCTGCTTCAGACTGTCTCCTGGTTCTAAGATACAAACTTCCAGCTTTTAAAATGCTCCAAAGTAAAACCTTCAATCAAAATTTCATGTTAATTTATGTTCCAAATATCAGCTTCATAATGACAAAATTATTTGACTAAATACTTCATTATTTTCAAAATTAATTAAAACAAAGGTTTTGAATTTTAGCAGAAATATAGGCGCAGGAGTGGCTGTGTGGTAAGAGGTTTGCTTCCCAACTACATGGTTCCGGGCTCAGTCCCACTGCATGGCACTTTGGGCAAGTGTCTTCTACTATAGCCTCAGGCCAACCAAAGCCTTGTGAATGGATTTGGTAGATAGAAACTGAAAGCCCATCATATATACACATATATATATATGTGTGTGTGTGTCTGTGTTTGTCCCCCCACCATCGCTTAACAACCGATGTTGGTGTGTTTACGGCCCCTGTAACTTAGCGGTTCGGCAGAAGAGACTAATAGAATAAGTACTAGGCTTACAAAGAATAAGTCCCAGAGTTGATTTGTTCGACTAAAGGTGGTGCTCCAGCATGGCCACAGTCAGATGACCGAAACAAATTTAAGGATAACCAAGGGTTTAAGCCAAACTGGTGACAAAGTTAACACTTTTTTCTTTCTTTCTATCTTTCTTTCATTTGAAAAGGAGGATGTAGTCCCCAAGTGTAAGGTTTCCTTTTTCTTTTTAACTTCAAAATTAGGGCTCCAGTATTTATTGCGTGTGTGTGTGTGTTTTTTTTTTTGTTTTTGTCTTTATCTTGCTTCAGTCATTAGGCTGGCCATGGTAGGACACTGCTTTGAAGAAGTTTTAGTCAAATGAATCAACCCAGTATTTATTTTTTTTAAAGCCTGGTACTTATTCCATCAGTCTCTTGTCAAACCACTAAGTTATGTGGACATAAACATACCAGCACCAGTTGTCGATCAGTGGTGTGGGGACAGACAAAGTCACAAAGGCACACACACTCACACAACATATATGTGATGGTCTTCTTTCAGTTTCCATCTACCAAATCCATTTACAAAGCTTTGGTTGGCCTAAGGCTATATTAGGAGACACTTGCCCGAGGTGCCATGCAGTGGGACTGAACCTGGAATCATATGGTTTTGAAGCAAGCTTCTTACCACACAGCCACTGTATTTAACTATTATAATCACAGCCTCTAATATTCTATTTCCAGGGAGATTTTCAGATCAGTGAAATATAGACGGAATGTACATTTAATTTTTTGTAACACAATTAAATGAGTAAAAAAAAAAAAGAAGCGAGTGAAATGCAAATTTTCTAATCAGTGTGCATTGTTATGATTTCTAATTATCTGAATGACAATTCAGAAATAGAGTTATTATGAAGCCACAATTCTAATTGCTGATTCTAACTATAAAATCTGTAACATAAAATGTTGAAAGCCATAATAATTGTAACTATGAAATCTATATTGTACACTACCTAGTTAATAGTGTTACTGGGTATTAATAATACTGTTAACCAGAGAGAGCAAAAACAAATGAATGACTAGAGGAGGATCATCATCATTTAACATCTGTATTCCATGCTGGTATGGGTTGGACAGTTTGATAGGAGCTGGCCAGCTGGAGAGCTACTCACGCTCCAATTGTCTGTTTTGGAATGGTTTCTACTACTGGATACTTTTTACATGGCATTGGTACAGGTCGGCAGACCCAAAAGTACCCAGGCCCCCCCCCCCCCGTCCCTCAGCTGCACTTGTGGTACAGGTGCTTTTTATGTAGCACTGGCACAGGTACTTGTCAACATGGCACCAACACAGGTGCTTTTTTCATGGAACAGGCGTGGGTGGCACTGAAATGAGTGCTTTTTATGTGGCACCAGTGATGTGAGCCTGAAAAACAGGGCCTTCTCAGCTGAGAGAGAGGGAATAGGAGGCATACCATAAAGGACATGCCTGTATGTATGGATGGCCACAATTTTACTTAGCTTGACATGTCTCTCAAGCACAGTAGATCATTAGAAGTGACATAGTTCCCAATTCAGTCACATTACAAAGCATTTTGGGAAAGAATTTTGATAAATAGAATTGTGTGGAAATGTGGACAGCCATCATACATTTGTTATCTACTTAACAATAATGGTGGTATTTATGCATGTGAGGGATATGTATGTATGTATATATATGTATGTATATGTATATATATATGTATGTATATGTATATATATATGTATGTATATGTATATATATATGTATGTATATGTATATATATATGTATGTGTATGTATATATATATATATGTATGCATATATATATATGTATGTGTATGTATATATATATGTATGTATGCATGTGTATATATGTATGCATATGTATGTATATATATGTATGTGTATATATATATGTGTGTATATATATGTATGTGAATATATATATATATGTATGTGTGTATATATATATGTATATATGTATGTGAATATATATATATATGTATGTGTGTATATATATATGTATATATGTATGTGTGTATATATATATGTATATATGTATGTGTATATATATATATATATATGTATATATGTATGTGTCTGTGTTTGTATATATTTGTATGTATATTTGTGTATATATATGTATATGTATGTGTAGAGAGAGAGCGAGAGATGAAAGATGTACACATCAGTGATAAAAATCACCAATAAATCACTCTTGTGAGAGCAAAATATTTGGTTTTGGTTTGTTCTGCCTGAGTTATGCAGACACCTTATTGACACTCTCACTACCATAAATGCAATGAACCAGTGCTTGGCTCATTGGAAATCTATGACCAACAATGATATTATTGTTCAGAAATAGTTCTATAAAATATCTAAAGATTGCCATTTCTGCCATCCATCACCCAACAAAGATATTGAGGTGAATTAGTAAAATAATTAGTTTTGATTTACAAATTTTGGACCTTGTTGCTCTAATGATGCAGAGTTACAAAATGCAGAAAATGTGCTACCAATCAGATCAGTTCAATATCTGTCTCTATGTAGTTAAGAAACTTGCTTTGAAACTGCTTCATTTAGAGTTTTGTCTCTTTCTCTGTTGTGGAGGCGCAATGGCCCGGTGGTTAGGGCAGCGGACTCGCGGTTTTGATTCCCAGATTGGGCGTTGTGAGTGTTTATTGAGCGAAAACACCTAAAGCTGCACGAGGCTCCGGCAGGGGATGCTGGCGAACCCTGCTGTACTCTTTCACCACAACTTTCTCTCACTCTTACTTCCTATTTCTGTTGTGCCTGTAATTTAAAGGGTCAGCCTTGTGTCACTGCGTCATGCTGAATATCCCCGAGAACTACGTTAAGGGTAGATGTGTCTGTGGAGTGCTCAGCCACTTGCACATTAATTTCACAAGCAGGCTGTTCCGTTGATCGGATCAACTGGAACCCTCGACGCCGTAAGCGACAGAGTGCCAACAACAACCCATTCTGTGTCATCTTGGGGCTGTGTCTTCTGTTATGGCTGATCAATGACTTGCAAGTGTATTTGGCTGGCAGAAACTATGTGGAAGCCAATCCATTTTCCATACTGGCCTGGGCTGGATGGTTTGACAGAAGCTGGTAAAGCCAGGGTCCGCACCAGGTCCCATTGTCTGTTTTGGCATGGTTTCTGCACCTGGATACTCTTCCTAACTCCAACCAATTTACAGGGTACTTTTTACATGGCACCAGCACCAACAGGGTCACCAAGTACCTTGCAAGACAAAATCCCCCTCATCTGGGAGGAGTGAGTAGTAGTGAGTGAGGTTGGGTATCATTGTGCCAGTTGATGAGAGATTAGATATATCAAGGGACAGGGGCAAGTGTCCTGCAGTATATATATATATATATATATATATATATATATAATAATAATATTAGGGACAAAATCCAAAATTACAGGTAAAAAACTCAATTAAAATCAATTTATAAAAAATTAAAATTAAATTGAGCCTTATAGATAAAGTATATATAAAATATATAGTTTTAGGGAAAATAACCAATTTTCAAGAACTCATCGATGAAAATCCACTATCACATATAGAAAAATTAATAATTAAAAGCACAATAAATGAGTATAATATAAAGTAAAGTAAATATCATAAGATAAATATAATAAAAAGATTACACGTGTTTCATAACCAATTTTCAAATGGAAAAGAAATTTAAATCGATTAAAATCAATTGAAATTATCGAAAATAAGTTCTATTCAAAAATATAGCTACTCGTCAGATCGTAAGTAGAACAATAATTAGATATATATCTCAACCAACAATAAGTACCAAATGAATTAATATGAAATACTTATTATATAAAGATAGAAAAATTATTTTTAAAATATCATAATATCAAAATAATAACCATTCAATAATCATCCCTTCATCCATTATAATAACATGTATATTATATACAAAAAACATCTTACATAAATTATCATTGTTTTAAATTATCATTGTTTTAAATACAAGTTGAACGAAGTTTAAGTTTAAAATAATAATGAAGATAAAATTAGTACATATTTAACCGGTGTAATAGTTAAAGCTATACTATTTAAAGCTAAAGATGTTTATTTAATTATAATTAAAGATCAATTGAATAATAGAAAAATACAAGATTATTTATTTCTACAAACGTAATAATAAAAAATATGAATGAAAAAATTATGAATGGAAAAAATTATGAATGAAAAAATTAGGAAAGAAAAAATTATTAAGAATAAAAGGTTAAACTTTATATATATATACAAAGTTTTGATTTTAAAAAGACTTTAACGATATTATAAACTATAAAGATTAATAATTAATCAAATAATATTAATCAAAAATAATCGAAAATATATCAACACTATTCCAATCGAAGTTCTAATATTATGTTGAAATGAAACTATAACTTCTAAATAATTTAGTGTTAAATAAGTTATCTATTAAAATAATCTATAAAGAACCAAATGAATAGTATAAAAACAAGAATAGATATTATTTTCAAATAGTAGAAAATCTTTAGCAAAGTGAAAACAGTACTTATCCAAATTTTTCCGTAATTCAAACTATTATTTTCTATCTTTATATAATAAGTATTTCATATTAATTCATTTGGTACTTATTGTTGGTTGAGATATATATCTAATTATTGTTCTACTTACGATCTGACGAGTAGCTATATTTTTGAATAGAACTTATTTTCGATAATTTCAATTGATTTTAATCGATTTAAATTTCTTTTCCATTTGAAAATTGGTTATGAAACACGTGTAATCTTTTTATTATATTTATCTTATGATATTTACTTTACTTTATATTATACTCATTTATTGTGCTTTTAATTATTAATTTTTCTATATGTGATAGTGGATTTTCATCGATGAGTTCTTGAAAATTGGTTATTTTCCCTAAAACTATATATATTATATATATATATATATATGTATATATATGTATATATATGTATATATATATATATATATATATATATATATATATATATATATATATATATATATATAGTCTTGTGGTGACAAGACTAATTTATTTTATTTTTGCCTACTGCTTACCTTGAGTAACTACTCTTTTGGAATATGCACATATTAGCTACATGTATTTATGTGTAAAAGTGTATGTGTATGTGTGTGTGAGAGAGAGATTTGTTCGTGTGTATGAACATATATACCTGCGAGCTATATGTGCATGTGTATGGACATGTATGCCTTGAATTAAGCACAGAAGCTAAAAACGAATAGAGAAATGAAATAAAATGAATTACAAATCTTCCAAAAATTGGATTGGCTATAATGTGGTTGACTAATATGTGACATGTAATTAATTTTACTTCAGAATTCCTGGCCATTGAATAGCTAAATTCTTCTTGAAAAATAGGTAATGCTACTTGGAGCTACATAGAGAAAAAAAAACATTGTGATGTAATCAGATTTAATTGTGCAATGTTGATATTGAAGCTGTCTTTTAAAGTAATTACTTCTCATTTCTTATTGATATTTTTTTCATTAATGCCTAATCTATTTTGGAGTAGAAAGCAAGATGGCCACATGGATAAGATATTAGTCTCAAACCACAAATTCTGATCCACTATTTGTTCAAATCTGTTATTTGTATTTTGTTTCTCTTTTAACCCTTCTGATACGAACCTGCTGATTGCTTCTAGTTCTATGATGCAAATTTCCTGTTTTAAAGTGATTAAAATAAAAACCTTCAATCAAAATTTCATGTTAATTAATCATTCAAACACCAGCTTAATAATGCCAAAATCATTTTACTAAATTCATTATTGTTTAAAATTAAATGAAATAAAGGCAGTGTATTTCAAGTGGCTGTGTGGTAAGTAGCTTACTTACCAACCACATGGTTCTGGGTTCAGTCCCACTGCGTGGCACCTTGGGCAAGTGTCTTCTACTATAGCCTCGGGCCGACCAAAGCCTTGTGAGTGGATTTGGTAGACGGAAACTGAAAGAAGCCCGTCATATATATGTATATATATATATATATATATATATATATATATATATATATATATATATATATATATTTATGTGGAGAATGGAGTAACAAATACAAGAAAAAGCAATACTGTTGGACTAGTTAGCCGCTGTTTTATTACGTGGAGGTTATGTAATGAGTCATTGTGGAGGTTGAGGTTATGTAGTGAGTCATTGTGTATGTTATGCAATAGTCATTTACGTACGTTTCAATCAAGCCAGTGGTTTGGCAGATCTCATCAGAATGTTGAGGAGTATGTTCAGAGTTTGTGGTGTGCGAAATGTGGGAGAAGTGATTAGTCATCATCATCATCATCGTTTAACGTCCGCCTTCCATGCTAGCATGGGTTGGACGATTTGACTGAGGACTGGTGAAACCGGATGGCAACACCAGGCTCCAATCTAATTTGGCAGAGTTTCTACAGCTGGATGCCCTTCCTAACACCAACCACTCAGAGAGTGTAGTGGGTGCTTTTACGTGTCACCCGCACGAAAACGGCCGCGCTCGAAATGGTGTCTTTTACGTGCCACCCGCACAAGAGCCAGTCCAGGGGCACTGGCAACGATCTCGCTCGAAAACCCTACAAAGGCCAGTCAGGCGGTATATATATATATATATATATATATATATATATATATATATATATGTATACGTGTCTCTTAAAGGATAGAGCTCAAAATCAATGCATTGAAGATACTTTATTGCAATAGGGTATCCCGGAAAAATAAACCACATCTTATGATGTGGTTTATTTTTCCGGGATACCCTATTGAAATGTGCATAGGTTTGGCTTATTGTGGTTGTTTCTGTTATTATAATTGTTGCTGCAATAAAGTATCTTCAATGCATTGATTTTGAGCTCTATCCTTTAAGAGACATGTATACATATATATATACAAAAACTCAACTGTGAGTTTTTGGCTAAGACTGTTAACAGATACTATATATTTTGTAAAATTTGTTTTATAAAAGTATATATTTAATATATATATATATATATATGTGTGTGTCTGTACGTATCGTCGTCGTCGTTTAACGTCCGCTTTCCATGCTAGCATGGGTTGGACGATTTGACTGAGGACTGGTGAAACCAGATGGCTACACCGTCTGGTTTCACCAGTCCTCAGTCAAATCGTCGGGTGTATTAATGTATGTGGTGGTGTAATAGTAGCGATAGGTAAAGGAAGCCTTACGTTTTAGTTGGAGTTGTGTTGGTCTTCCTGTAAGGGGATGTAGGATGGGTGCTATTTAAGCTCATTGTTCCAGCTTTAGTCAAATGCATCTCCACGTGATTTTATGATTGAGGGATGCGTCGTATATTTATAGCACCGGCGGTGTTAGTACAGGGAAGCAACCCTAAATTTAGGTGAAAAGGGGGCTAACTTTGGTCTTATTCGTAACTACTTATAATTAATAATACCTAGAAGGAAAGTTATTTTATGCAAATTTAGTTTTACTTAGGAGGTGTGATGTATTATATAATTAATTATACTTAGAGAATGAGTATTTAGTAGCGTGAAGACAGATTAGACTAGATTCATATCTCCTGTTTAATAGGTCGTTCTTAGCCGTTAGGATTTCGAGGCACTCGGTTAAACAGAGTTGGCAGCGTCTGTTAGTTGGGTTATAGGAAGTAGCTACTTTTAGTATGTGCCACTTTAGTTGTCATTTAGTTCCCAGATATATATATATATATATATATATATATATATATATATATATATATATATATATATATATATATATATATATATATATATATATATATATATCTGTGTGTGTGTATATGTTTGTGTGTTTAGGTCCCCGTATCTTAGCGGTTCGGCAAAAGAGACCGATACAATAAGTACTAAGCTTCCCAAGAATAAGTCCTGGGGTCAATTTGCTTGACTAAAGGCGGTGCTCCAGCATGGCTGCAGTCAAATGACTGAAACAAGTAAAGGAGTAAAGGAGAAATACACTAACAGAAATATGCTTGAAATCAGAGGCCTGATCAAAGATGTTCTAGCTGTGCCCATCTCTCAGATTTTGCATTTCTTGGGCAATATTATCCAATGTACCCCTCTCTTTTTAAAAAATATATTGTAATTTGAAGAGAAATTGGTTGCTTTTTCTAGCAGTTCAAGTGACCACATGAAGGCTATTCTCATTGGCTCAGCATTTAGTTGTATTTCCAGGAAGAACACTTTTTACTTCACTGTCTTTCAGTTCTCCTAGATGTTGATAAATGTTACAAGATCACTTGGTGCAACAGATCAGCAGGAGATTTATAATCTCATTCACATAACACCATTAAACCAACAGAAGCATCTCTGGGGTTTAGGAATCATTGAACCATTCACATTTCCGTTTTGTTACATCTGATTGGGACATGTGTCACACAGCAAGAGGTTAAAAGTGCTCCTGGCAAGATCAATGACTTTATAAGGTTTCCATTTCCATTTGGAGTGGAGGCGCAATGGCCCAGTGGTTAGGGCAGCGGACTCGCGGTCATAGGATCCGGTTTCGATTCCCAGACCAGGCGTTGTGAGTGTTTATTGAGCGAAAACACCTAAAGCTCCACAAGGCTCCGGCAGGGGATGGTGGCGAACCCTGCTGTACTCTTTCACCACAACTTTCTCCCACTCTTACTTCCTATTTCTGTTGTGCCTGTGATTCAAAGGGTCAGCCTTGTCACACTGCGTCACGCTGAATATCCTCAAGAACTACGTTAAGGGTACACGTGTCTGTGGAGTGCTCAGCCACTTGCACGTTAATTTCATGAGCAGGCTGTTCCGTTGATCGGATCAACTGGAACCCTCGACGTCGTAAGCGACGGAGTGCCAACATTTCCATTTGGTGCTAATTTACTTCACTTCATCGCTAATACCTCTGAGAAAGGCATGAGTGTTACATAATCTCATTACATTTCCAGAATTTTCTATACAATTTCTTGACCTGCTACAAATAGCTGCCAAATTGCACTTTACTATCTTAAAAACAAGGTAATTGCAGCAAAGCTGTGTGATAGTGGTGTCAGAGGTGGCACACAGACCAACATATACTTTGTTTTATTCCTCTCTTCCATTTTATTTTCACATGCACATTGCATTTTTATTCTCTTCCATTTTACAAATTCACTGTGCATATGCACATTACATGTTCATACTTCTCTTTCTGGTTCCTACTTAAAACTGTTTATAGTTCACAACATTTTATGAACATGCACTTATCAGGAGCACTTCACATTCTGATGGTTGTGAAACAAGGAGACACACATCTGAAATTTTATTCTAAAGTATACAAAAAGAAGGGACAGTCATCATTTATCATCTGTATTCCATACTGGTGTAAGTTAGATGCTCTGCCTGGATCCAGTGGATGAAGGATTGTGTAGTGCAGTGCTTCTCAAACTATCTGATGTGGCATACTAGCAGTTTTTTTCCCAATATTACCAGTGCCAAAGAAATATTACTAGTGCCAAAGACTGGTAATATTTCTTAGTAATATTAATTTATACAAGAAACAATATATATAATGAATATAATAAAAGTTGACTTTCTTTTTATCTTATATTTATTTTGTAAACAAATAATGTTTCTTTCTTTTCTGAAAACTCGCCATGGACCAGCACCAGTCTGCAGACCACCACTTTGAGTAGCACTGGTGTAGTGCACCAGTGTCTGCATTGGAATGGTTTCTGTTACCTTTATGACTGGAAACCTTCTTGATACCAACCACTTTACAGCATGTTCAGGGTGTTTTTTGTTGCTGCTGTTGTTCTATCAACAATAATGAAGTTGCCATGCAGCTTATAAGACTACGAAACGAGAATCATGTTGCAAGTCAGTTTTATGCCAGGTTGAGGAGGGTAACTCCGAAAGGGATCTCAGGAAGTACCATCCCTGCCTTCCTGAGCTTGTTTTCCACCACATTTCTTAAAAATCATAGTTGAGGCCTTGGTCTCAGGACCACTCATGTCTAGAAACTGAGACTGGGGGTAAGCAAGGGCATGCTCCCATAGAAAATCCAGCTCCAAAAAATCATATTATAGCAAGGTAGAATGGGCATCAGCCAGCCCAAAGGTTGGGGTGGGCTCCACCTGCCTGCCTCTGTTGCTATGGCATTGAGGTAGATCCGGCCACCCCCGTTAACGGGAACAAAACTCGGATTAAAAACACTGGAGGAGGGGGAGGAGGGATTAAACTATGAGAGAAGTAGTGGAGGGGTGGGAGGCAAGCAGGTTCTTGTAGAAGAGTGTAGAGATAGTGAGAATGCTCTATAGGAGCTGCAAGGAGATAAAGATAAATAGTGGTGATGCTGGGGTACAATCTTGAAGGGTTTCATACAACCATCTCCTGTGCAATTTTCTCTAGTTATCAACATCTCTACTGAAATCACTTATAGTCCTCATTTTTCATAATTTCAGACATAATTAATTATTAATAAATTAGAATTAATTAGAATCTGATAAACAAATTAACAATAAATAGAATACGTAATGAGATCATCTTTGAAACAAAGTAAGGTTTACAATGATTTTTTTTTTATTGATATAAATACATTTTGCACAGCTTTGTCGCCACTCTCTTCTTTTTCCTTCTTGTTGTTGTTGTTATACATCCAGTAATCTCACTAAACGAGATAGGTTTCATAGGTTCAGATAGTTTCACTATACATTGCTAGAACAGATGTTACCATGTCAATTGTACCGTTAACGATTCAACCATGAAATATGAATAGAACCTGCTGTCAATCAAATACACTAAAACAGAGTTTATGGTTGTTAGTGAAATTATATTTTAATATTATAGGCACAGGTGTGGCTGTGTGGTAAGAAGCTTGCTTCCCAACCACATGGTTCTGGGTTCAGTCCCACTGCGTGGCATCTTGGGCAAGTGTCTTCTACTATAGCCTCAGGCCAACCAAAGCCTTGTGAGTGGATTTGGTAGATAAGAACTGAAAGAAGCCCATCATATATATATATATATATATATATATATAAATTCCTCTATTTACATAATATCGAGGTCTCTTTCTTTCTTTTGGTGTCTTTTCTATCAATATATGTATGTATATGTATATATTTGTGTGTCTGTGTTTGGCCCCCTACCATCGCTTGACAACCGACATTGGTGTGTTTATGTCCCCATAACTTAGCAGTTCAGTAAAACAGACTGATAGAATAAGTATTTGGCTTACAAAGAATAAGTCCTGGGGTCGATTCATATTGCATTTTTTACAGATGAAACATTGGCTTTGTTGGAGTCATTTCCATACCTAATCATTATATTTTTTAGTAGAGATTCTGAATGAGAGGGGAAGACGACCACCAAAAATGGTCATGCAAAAATTTTTGGCCACCTCACATAAACCAATCAAGATACAGTACTTTAAAACATAAAAATGTCTGTAATGAAAATTTATTATATAATGTTCATTTCAAGAAGTTACTGTACGTTGTTAATATTTCATGTGGCTTTTCTTAGCTTCAATAATTGCTTCAGTGTGCCTGGGAAGAGATGCATTCAAATCCTTCACCATCTTCAAAGGTATGAGATGCCATTCTCTGTGGTTGAGCTCCAACAACTCTTCAAGATTGCGTGGATTCTTCTGACGAACTCTTCTCTTTAGTTCTGTCCACATTTGTTCAATGATTTTTAAGTCAGGGCTCTGAGCTGGCCAATCTTTCACTACAGTAACACCTTCGTCAGCCAAACTTTGTTGTGTTGCACACAGTCTGTGGTATGGAGCTCCATCATGCTGAAAAATCTCACCTTCATCCAAGTCTGCTATCAAATTGTCCTTCAGCAACTGGATGTATTTGGCACTATTCAAATTAGCGTTAATTTTAACCAACTTTCTTGAACCATCATTTTTTTATGTATCCCCAAAACATCGGACGTCTTTGGTTACGAGAGGCCATAAAATTATAGTTTAGTGCCCAAGGAAGACAAATTCCACAGGAAATTTACTTTCTTGTTATAATGACCCTGCCAATTTGCTGTTGAAATGTAAAAGTTAAATAAAGAGACGAGGCAAGGAAATTAATCTTATTTTGATAATAACAATATAGGTGCAGGAGTGGCTGTGTGGTAAGAAGCTTACTTCCCAACCACATGGTTCTGCATTCAGTCCCACTATGTAGCATCTTGGGCAAGTGTCTCCTGCTATAGCTGTGAGCCGACCAAAGCCTTGTGAGTGGATTTGGTTGATGGAAATTGAAAGAAGCCTGTTGTATATATATGTGTGTGTTTGTGTGTCTGTTTGTCCCCCCACCATCACTTGACAACTGATGTTGGTGTGTTTACATCCCCGTAACTTAGCAGTTTGGCAAAAGACACCGATAGAATAAGTACTAGGCTTACAAAGAATAAGTTCTGGGGTCAACTTGTTCAACTAAAGGCGGTGCTCCAGCATGGCCGTAGTCAGATAACTGAAACAAATAAAAGGATAAAAAAGTAATATATATGGAAAAGACACAGATTAAGGAGTTTGGAGGATGGTAAACTTATTCCATTGCTCAGTTTAACACCATTACTCGGTATCCTGGGTACCTTTAGCAGATTCCATTTGCTGCAAACATTCAAGCCAAGTCTTCAATTTGAAGATACTTTATTCCATCCCTGCTACCAGTCTCAGAAACTCTGTGAAAGACATAAGTGTTGCCTTACCTCCTGACTAAAATATAAAGAAAATAATGTTAAGGGAAAAATGAAAGAATAGTCAAAATTTATAACTATAATAATGAAAGAAATCGCTATCATTTCTTTTTAACAATACTGATTACATTAATGCATATATTATATATTCACTAAGTTTTTTTTTTACTTAGTAACATCACTATATGCATGCATGCACATACATGCACAAATGTGTACATATCTATAAACATGCATGTACATATGCAAAATTATATGTGCATGCATGCATTGTGTATATGTGCATGCAAAATCATATTCTTTTTCTATTTAATCAATTTGACAGTTGCAGCCTGATCATGTCTTATTTTCTTTGTCCAGTATAGTTTTTCCAGAAGGAAGGTTTAGAAGCATAGCTTGAAGGAACTTTTCTGGAAGTGTAAGATATACAAATGGAAATGGAATAGACAATACTTTTTTCTTTTTTGCCTAATTTTATTTCTAAGACAAGACTAGTAGTAAAAGTCAAAATTTCATGGTTATTGCAGCAGTTATAAAATGCAGGAAGAATTACTTTGCACAGTGTTTGCTTGAAATCTTGGAAGAGAGTGGGCAGTAGAAGGATATAATAATAGCTATGGCAAGATGCTGAAAATGCACGCAGCAAAGTGTATTGATTATAGTTGGAGTGCTGCCAGCAAGGTCATAAGAGAAAGGCAACAGTGGAAGTATCAAAGAGAGAATGCAATGAGGTGTTGAGCCAATTCATGATAAAAGAGCTGTTGAAATATGAACAGTTTAAATGTTAGCAAAAATGTGATAAATCTAAATGTTGCTTCTGCAGCTGTTATTATTTTGTATTTAATTTTAGCAATAAACCTGAAACCTTTTAATTAAATATTAATAGTGAAAAAAAAACGGACTTTTACAAATTTATTTACAATATTTAGCTCTAATTTCCTGGTATGTTATTTAACCCTTTAGCATTTAAACCAGCCATATCAGGCCTAAATATTCTATATGCTTTATGTTCAAACTGGGCAGATCCTGTCTTTCACACCTATCCTGCAATGTCATTCTAAAACTAAACAACCACATCATTGAAATCTGAAAGCTACAAGATAATACATGATTAATTTTAAGCAATGTGAATAAATAAGCATTACATTTGATAAGGTAATCTGAATTCTAAAGGGATATTGATCTGTTACACCCACCTTTAGATAGGGCTTATCGTAAATAATAATCCCTAATTATTCTAGTACATTCCTCTTCAGATAGGTTTATTGGTTTATCACAAATGTATGACCAAATTTCTTAACAAGCCATTAGTTGATGCTTGCCTAAGGCAACCAGACTGAACCTGAAACCACACAATTTCAAAATTAACTTCTTAACCAAACCTGTCCTGTGTATATATACCTTACTAGTTTAAAAGCCGCCCTATCAGACAGCTTTTAAGCTAGCTCTTGTGAAAGGCTCTTCATTAGGCCTTGGGCCCAACAATGACACTTCATGCATTGAGTACTTATCAAATTTTATTAAACTTGAACAATATTTTTCAAACAATGAACAATTTTCATCAAAACAATGATATAACTTGTCAACTTGGAACTTATTGCAAAGCTGCATGATAAACAACAGAACCACCACCATCGCCACCACATTTGCCATATACACACCATTCAGACTTCTGACGCCACCACCATCAATACCTTTGACTTCGCTACCTTCCCCTCCACCACCATCACCACTGTCTTTCACATTGCTTACTCTCACCGTCATCCCTGACTGCCTCAGCTACCACCACCACCATCATCACTGCCACCTCTGCCTCAATCACAACTACAGCTCATACTATTACTATCACTCCATTACCATCACAAAAAGGCTAAATGTGTGTAAAAGAATTCAGTGTTCAGTCCCTCTTTCTCTCACATACCCACTCTTTCTCTCTCTCTCTCTTTCTCTCTCTCTCTCTCTCTCTCTCTCTCTCTCTCTCTCTTATTATTACTCCTACTACCACCATCAACACTACAACTTTTAATAAAACATCATCAACTCTTCCTAAATTTCTTTGTCTCTCTTTCTCTCTCTCTCTCTCTCTTTCTTTCTTTCTCTGCCTTCCCCACCACCCTCACCATCTCTATGCCTACTATTACTCTCACCCCAGCATGCACAATAGTAGAAATGTCATTGAATAGTGGGGGGGGGGGGGTCAAAGTGTGACACACTGACACACAGAAATTAGTTTTTCCATTTATTATATACCTTATATGTTTCTGAATTCTTTCACTGGTTTACCCAGAAACACAGCAACATGCTTGCAGCAGATTTCAACTCACAATCAAAGCACAAAATTTCAAATACCTTATACACCCATCTAACTTGCCTCTATGCTCAAATATGAATTGTATAAAGTACAGCAATAGAAATAAGATCATCACCATCAGCACCATCATCATCAGGAGGATGAGGCTGAAATAAAGATTTTTTTTGCAAAATTGTACTCTAGGAGTGGCTGTGTGGTAAGTAGCTTGCTTACGAACCACATGGTTCTGGGTTCAGTCCCACTGCATGGCACCTTGGGCAAGTGTCTTCTGCTATAGCCTCAGGCCAACCAAAGCCTTGTGAGTGAATTTGGTAGACAGAAACTGAAAGAAGCCCGCCGTGTATGTATGTGTGTGTGTGTGTGTGTATGTTTATGTGTCTGTGTTTGTCCCCCCTCCCAACATTGCTTGACAACCGATGCTGGTGTGTTTATGTCCCCATAATCTAGCGGTTCGGCAAAAGAGACCGATAGAATAAGTACTGGGCTTACAAAGAATAAGTCCTGAGGTCGATTTGCTCAACTAAAGGCGGTGCTCCAGCATGGCCACAGTCAAAATGACTGAAACAAGTAAAAGAGTAAAAATGCTCAAGACATACAGATCCAAACGAATTATGGGTTTTGGTACACTAGATAATTTCCAAGTTTGTGTGAGTGTATATGTGTGTGTGTATGTGCACCATGGAAAAGGCACTCATGCCAATGCCACATAAAAAGCACCCAGTACATCCTGTAAAGTGGTTGGTGCTAGGAAGGGCATCCAGCTGTAGAAACCATGTCAAAACAGACAATTGGTGCCTGGTGTAGCTCTCTGCCTGGTCAGCTCCTTTAAAACCATTCAACCCATGCCAGCATGAAAAACAGACATTAAGTGATGATGATAAATGAGAGAGAGGTTGTGTACCTGTAATTTATGTTTAATCTAAATATATTTTTACCTGTTACATAAACATATTCAGTAAGTTACAGACTTTTTGTTTTCCTCTCTATCACTTTAAATTCTTTTCAATTTTATTGTCTATTTAGTTTCAATCGTGCCTTACATTTTAGTGTTTATAGCCTAAAATAGTTGACTTTGAAGTCACTGTCAACCTTTTCTTTGTAAAAATTTGTAATACACACATACGTACATACATATGTATGCATATGTTTTATGTTTAATCCTGCCTGACTGAATTTCCTCCTTTCTTGGACACTAATCTTCTTTCCTCACTTATTCTTGGACCTTTGCCGCTTCTTCTGAACCACTTTACCACTGCTCCATCTGAATTGCTATTGGAACTCTATACTTCTCAGATTCTACCGTCATGGATCTTATTGTACACTATTTTTCACATATACATACTTACAAGCATGCATGCACACACACACACACACACACACACACACACCTTCACAGACACATACACAAAGGAGGTTGTAGTTTTATATATATATATATATATATATATATATATATATATATATATATATAAATGATATGATATGAATTCATAATAATCATTAATAGAAAACCTTTCACCACTGGACTGTTATTATCTTTGTTAAACAACAATAATGAATAATTAATTTCTTATTGATATCATGTTTACCTAAGACTTCATTTGCATATTCAAAATATTATTTAGAAATTTTCAATTATTTTGTAATAGTATTTATTGGCTGTCATTGTATTAATAAGAGAGTCATTGCTGTCGACACCTAGACACTTCCAGTCATATTGCTTAGCAACAAAAAGACAGACACAGAACTTGGGATTTAAATGGTGACAAATTTTATGTCCTTTTTGTAAATACATCTTAGAAACTGGAGTAGTTGAAAACAGTAAAACAGACATTTGATAATGAACATGATGTTAGTAGCATGGTATGGGTTTGGCTGCCCTGTATTGTAGCCAAACTGGTCGCTCTTATTTTTTACCTGAGCCTCTGCACCTGTCTCCCTCAACAGTTCCTCTGTCCCCATTCCTTTCACATTCAACATTTTGTACCTCGAGAGTATATCATAACCCTCATCACCACCATTTTCTTTCCATTTCCAGCTGGGGTTGCTATCTCCTCTACAGCAGCACACCCTTTTTTTTTTTTTTTTGTTCCTCAACATTTGGCATGAGTTACCTCCCTGATTATTACACCCACCTCAATCAAAGGATTGTGTCTTGCAAGCTTCTTGGCAACCTCATTAGTATTAATGACATAAAAAAAATACCCAGTACACTCTGTAAAAGTGTTTGGCATTTAGAAGGGCATCCAATTGTAGAAACCATATCAAAACAGACTTGGAGCTTGACACAAACCTCTGCTCTTTCAGAACCATGCAAGCATCAAATATAGATGCTAAATGATAATGATCAATTAAGGATGAACATACTTTCAACAGCAGCAAACACATGTATATAAAATGGCTGCCTGGCTGCCCTGTACTGTCCACACATTTCACAAACCACTGCATTATTTTCATTTGGTTTAAATTGATGTTTTTATTTAACCAATTAAACATGTTAAAAATATCAAATTCTTGGAACCAATTTTGAGGATGGTGAGATTATAAAACCATCACAAGATCCAATCCTTGTTAATGTGTGGTAGCTTGTGTGCCTCAAGGCCAGATTAATATGGGTCACCTCTCCCCAGTGGTAAAAATGGATTTTCACAGGGTCATCACTTCTACTGAGAAAAAAATAAAATTACAGAAACATCAATGACAATTAAAAACCAACAAAACCTAGAGAAAAAAAAATAAGGCAGCTCAGAGTCAAGAGCAAGAGAAAAATCATTGACAGCCTATGTTCCCTTGGGAGCAAAGGGTTTAAGAAAAGATTATAAAAGCTACAAGAATCACACATAGAAAGAGACTACTACTTTCTCTAAACAAATTACTAGTATTCTCTCTTGTGCTCTACAATGACACAGAAATCTGCAACCTGTTGACTTTTAACAACAGTTGTGTGTTTGTATTTAAGTGTTCTTCAGCCAGAAAGTATGGATTTGCTAGCTGTGTAATGGCTAACATTTTTCACATACTCTCGCTATTGCAATGAACTGTAAAAATTTTCTAAAATATTTTTTTTGTTTCTAATTATTCTAATACATTTCAAATTATTCTAATATCATCATCATCATCATCATCATCGTTTAACGTCCGCTTTCCATGCTAGCATGGGTTGGACGATTTGACTGAGGACTGGTGAAACCGGATGGCAACACCAGGCTCCAGTCTGATTTGGCAGAGTTTCTACAGCTGGATGCCCTTCCTAACGCCAACCACTCAGAGAGTGTAGTGGGTGCTTTTACGTGTCACCCGCACGAAAACGGCCACGCTCGAAATGGTGTCTTTTATGTGCCACCCGCACAAGCCAGTCCAGGGGCACTGGCAACGATCTCGCTCGAAAATCCTACAGGAGCCAGTCAGGCGGTACTGGCAACGGCCACGCTCAAAATGGTGCATCTCATGTGCCACCCGCACAAGAACCAGTCCAGGGGCACTGGCAACGATCTTACTTGGCTTGCCGGGTCTTCTCACGCACAGCCCATTTCCAAAGGTCTCGGTCCGTAGTCATCGCCTCGGTGAGGCCCAATGTACGAAGGTCTTGCCTCACCACCTCAGCCCAGGTCTTCCTGGGCCTACCTCTTCCACGGGTTCCCTCAACTGTTAGGGTGTGGCACTTTTTCACGCAGCTATCCTCCTCCATTCTCACCACATGTCCATACCAGCGCAATCGTCTCTCTTGCACGCCACAACTGATGCTTCTAATGTTCAGCTTTTCTCTCAGGATACTTACACTCTGACGGGTATTCACATTGACATTACACATCCAACGGAGCATACTGGCTTCATTCCTTGCGAGCTTACGTATGTCCTCAGCAGTTACAGCCCATGTTTCACTGCCATGTAGCATGGTTGTTCGTACGCATGCGTCATACAGTCTGCCTTTTACTCTGAGTGAGAGTCCCTTTGTCACCAGCAGGGGTAAGAGCTCTCTAAACTTTGCCCAGGCTATTCTTATTCTAGCAGCTACACTTTCAGCGCACCCACCCCCACTACTAACTTGGTCGCCCAGATAGCGGAAGCTATCGACTACCTCTAGTTTTTCACCCTGGAATGAGATAGAAGTTGTTTCCTGTTTGTTTGCAGTCTTTATTGCACCTGAGCATCTGCCACAAACAAAAACTAACTTGCTAGTTAACCTGCCTTTGATGTTGCTGCACCTCTTATGTGTCCATAGCTTGCACCGGGTACATCTTATAGAGTTACTACCTACTCCTTTTCTACATACTGAGCAGGGCCATCTACCTGAAGGGGTTTGTGTTTTATCTACCTTCCTACTTATTAGGATTTTGGTTTTAGCTAGGTTGACTCTAAGGCCCTTCAATTCTAGACCTTGCTTCCACACCTGAAACTTCTCCTCTAGTTCTGATAGTGACTCCGCAATTAGGGCAAGGTCATCAGCATAGAGGAGCTCCCAGGGGCAACCTGTCTTGAACTCCTCTGTGATTGCCTGGAGGACTATGGTAAATAATAGGGGGCTGAGGACGGAACCTTGGTGGACCCCTACCTCTACCCGGAATTCTAATATATTTCTAATATATTCTAATATATTTCTAATATATTCTAGTACATTCCTAATTATTCTAATATATTTCAAATTATGAAGTTGAACTGTAAGGTATTTTATTTTGTCTAAATTCTCAATATCTGCTGAATTCATTGAACTTTTGAATGTCATTGTAAATATTTATTGTTGAGTGTTGATGATAATACATCTATGCAACAAAATTTTTTCCTTGTTCAGTAAAATTAATAAATGTTGGAAAAAAAATTGAAAAGAAACCTTGTTCTTGAGTATCTTTTAAAATGGTAACTGACACATATTTCTAGCACATGATATGATTTTCTACTTGATCTTTTCATTGAAAATTATTACAGTTTCCTTGAAATTAGTGACTCCTAATTCTGAAAGCAATACAGACTTTCTATGACATCTCAACTTGAGAAAACATTCAGCAGTTCTTGCAGCAAACTCTTTACTCTGAAGACTTTTACTTCTGCATTCAGAAAAATTGTTAGACATTAATAACACTACCATTAAAATATATTTTCTTTCAAGGATAATGGTTTTAATAATTACAACAGAAAGACAAGTGATCAGATGAAATTGAACCATAAACCTCCCATACACACACAAATAGAATCAATAATGATACCATTAAAAATTTTTTTTTTTTTTTCGTGAAAGTGGATTTAATAATTACAAGCTAAGTGATCTGATAGAGTTGTACTATAAATCTCTGTCATACACATACAATTATTGGGAAATTGAATTTGGGGAAAAAATTATGTAGAATCAGAAAGATTTCTTTTTTTTTCTTTTTTCTAGATTCATAATCTCCAGTATTAAAACCATAGAAACCCTGCAAAAACATTTCTAAAAAAATATATGATAGAATAAAATTAAAAAAATAAGGTAAGATGTGCTGGCAGTAACATTTGCCACCACATCTTACTATATCCACTTTTATGCAGATGACACTACTCATTACTCTTCCCTAACATTCTGTCTCTATGAATCATGTACTTGCAACTTAAATACCACATATCAAACATACATTGGCTCCATGAACACAAATCTTGAAAGCACTCTCCATTGAGGACAAGCTCATCTTACCTCTTTCAACAAGAAAACACTAACACTACTCATATCATGAAAACTTCCTTACTTCCCTCCTCACCTTAATCATGAGTATCATTCAGATAGAGCCCTCAAAATCACTCCAGTTGTTGGGTCTTACTATGGATCGCTGCTGGTGAATGCATGTCCCTAAATAGCAAGGGTTGCCTTCCAATGATTGGCCCTTTACTTCAAGACCAGAAAGTACCTAAACCCCCACCAACTGTTAATACTGTACAAAGCTCAAGTGAGGTCCACAATAAAGTATTACTCATGTCTGAGTCGGTGCTACTTTTGCACATATGGACATCGAGAAAAGGCACATATAGACATCCAAATCTGGGCCACTCAACTGACTGGCATAAAGTCACTCACAGACATACTCCAACCTCTGACTCACAAATAAGCTGTCTCCTCTCCTCACTCCATCTTTTCTACTGCTCCTATAATGGTTTCTTCCCCTTGGAACTGCTATCTCTACTCCGTGTTATCTCTACTCCAGCATTTCTTTCTTCCCTGCTCATCTTTTTTCCACCTTGCACCCTTATCGCATCCAAGTCTCCCAGCCCTATATTAATTACTATGGCCAGTCCTTCCTCCCCAGAATGTCCACCCTCTGGAATTCCATCACTGCTCATATCTTTCCCACAGGTATTGATTTACAAAGGTTCAAGAAAAACATAAATGGTATCAACCTCACTGGTATTGGGGGGGCTTGTAAAAACCATGGGCACCAACTCTTCCTCCAGACCTGGCATTTATAAAAAAAGAAATAAGAAGAGAAGTAAGGAGTTTAACGATATCACTGACTCTTTTCAAGAAAGAGCAACTGCATTAGCAAAGTAATAAAGAACTAGAAAAGCTTAGGAATGAAACCAGAGAAGAAAAGATAGATTTTAGGAGAGTTTTGAAAAACTGGACAACTTTTTAGTTTGTGTACTATAGAAGTGGGAAAAAATAGAACCAAAAGAATTTCTTTCAAGATTGCTTAATGCAGAATCAATGCACAATGTGTACATATCTGTAATTTGAAAAAAATATTGTTTCCTATAGTTTTACTTTCTTTCATTATCATGTTCAATACGTTAAAGTAAGAAAGAAAAGCATTTGATTGCATATTTACAGACTGTGTGGTTAAGAAGCTTGCTGGCAAACCACTTGGCTCCAGGTTCAATTTCACAGTGTGGCGCCTTGGGCAAGTGTCTTTTACTATAGCCTCAGGTCAACTAAAGCCTTGTGAGTGGATTTAGTAGGTGGAAACTGAAAGAAGCCCTTTGTGTGTGTGTGTGTTAGTGTTTCCTTGTCTTGACATCACATGATTGTTGTAAATGAGTGTCACCATCACACATGTGGTGTCCCTCATTTCCAATCTTCTGTAAAAACATGTCAAGCCATGGTGGGGGAAATGACCTTACTTGGAACAGATGAGGGTTAGCAACAGGCTGGGCATCCAACCACAGGAAATCTGACTCAACAAATTCCATCTGACCCATGCAAGCATGGAAAAGGGATATGAAAGCAATAATGATGAAGAGAGAGAGAGAGTGTGTGTGTGTGTGTGTGTGTGTGTGTGTGTGTGTGTGTGTGTGTGTGTGTGTGTGTGTGTGAAAAAGAGAGAGAGAGATATGTAATTCTGCACACCAGCTAATTGATGTCTTGAGGAACTTTGTAATATATACTACATACCTTTACATCAGGATGGATTTAACCATTCAATAAAATAAATACCAGACCTAAGTACTGGAGTCAATAATCAACCAAGACCATTATTATTGTTGCAGTCCTAACACAGAAACCAATTTTAAAATATGTAAAATATTTGCTTTTTCTCCAATGTGGTATAATGTCAATACAGAATATTTAAATTTTTCCTTTTTTTATTTCTGAAAATCATATTGAAATGTTTGGGTTGGTTTTTTTTTTGTTTTCTTTTTGTTTTGTTTTGTTTTTTGTTTCTTTTTGTTTTTGTTTTTTTAATATCTGACATTATTTTCTGTTTTATCTGACAGCTATTCTACTCCTTGCGTTCCAATTACTTCCTTTTCCAATGATGCGTGCCATTGTCTCTCGTGGTATACACCCAACTGATCAAGGTAAGATTTTTATGTGACAATATATATATATATTGACCAATTTTGCAGGTGTGAAATTTATGGCTACAGCTAGTACAGCTTTCCAACTCTTTAAATATCTCTTCAGAGCCAGAAAATTATGACTAATTCTTTGAAGGAAAATTATACTTACCATTCATTAAAGTTATTTAATTATAAAAAGATATTTTAGGAAAGATGATTTTTTTTTTTTTTTTTTTTTTGTAAGTATTGGAAGCAGTACCATTTTATGTTCTGGAAGGATTTTCTTTTTCATTGAAACAGTACAAAGAATGTGGCTGAATTAAAAGTGAATTGAAAATAGTATATGAAGAATCTTACTTAAAATAGACTTATAAGAAATTAGCACCATTGTTGTTGTACCATCTTAATCAACTTCGAACAGACAAACTAATGAAGTTACATGTAACCAATCAAGTTTTGATGATGATTCAAAAACACAGTATTCCAAATATAATCGCATTTTTCACTTCTTAGCCATTAATCCTAGTACATTATAGATACTAGAACACTTGAAAGATTTCAGACCTAGCTATTGTACACTCAATGTAAATGTGCATGGCTTAGTGGTTAAGGTGTCAGACACATGGTTTTGATTCCTGGACCAAACAACATGGTGTGTTTACTTGAGCAAAATACTTCATTTTATATTGTTTCAGTCCACTCAGCTGGTAACAATGAGTAATCCTGCGATGGACTAGTGTCTTATCCAGGAGGGAGTATATGCATCACAGAAACCAGATAACTGGCCTTATGAGTCCATGTGACTCAAGAAGGATCTATCGTATTGTAAGCTCACCAAATAAGTCATCTCTTATGAAACTATCCACCCTCTCCTATGTCCTCTCTTATGTTCACCTTTATGTATCTAGAGAGTTTGCTCAACCTTCCCATTACTGTAATGTTTTTGCCCAGCTACTCCCATCTACCCTATATAATGTTGTGCACTGGGGTTGATGTAATTGACTTACCCTCCCTCAACATTTCTGGCCTTATGTCAAATTTTGAAACTAATATTTGACAACCTGCAGGCAGTGAGCTGGCAAAATCATTAGCACACTGGACAGAATGCTTAGTGGCATTTTGTCTGTCTTTACATTCAGAGTTCAAATCCTGCTGAGGTTGACTTCATCCTTGTGGGGAGGGGTCAATAAAATGAGTGGCAATTGAATACTTGGGTCAATGTAATCAACTTACGCACGACCCCAAAATTGCTGGTTTTGTACCAAAATTTGAAATAAATATTTGGCCACCCAACTCAGAGTTAGGACTAAGGGAAGGTGATTGAATACTGTTTCTAATGTATCTAGAAATTTCTGGGTGACTAAATGTGTGGATGCAGTGACTATATGAAAGCTTGCTCATATATCTGTGTAGACATTAATTCTTGTATATTGTATCACATCCTGTACATCATATTTGTAACTAATACCTATATGTACACTTTTTTATATACAATAAAAACCTATCTTTTGCAGGTTCCCTCTTCGCTCTGATGCATTGTGCCGAGAGTTTGATTCACTTCTTGTCACCTTTGATATTTACGGTCATTTATGCCAGCACCCTGAGGTTTTATACCGGTTTTATATTTATAGTAGCAGCCATAATATTACTTATACCTGCAGGATTTACACTGTAAGTATCTCAAGAATTTAATCAATTTCTCACAAAAAATGTTTTCTTAGAAACAGGAATGGGGGTGGAGGAGGCATGTTTTTATTTTTGTATTGTTATTCTTTTTTTTTAAGGCAGCAGTCAAAAAAATAAATATAGGATTTATATGGCCAAATGCAGACATGACTGTGTGTTTAAGAAGCGTGCTTTCTAACCATTTGGTTCCAGGTTCAGTCCCACTGTGTAGCACGTTGGGCAAATGTCTTTTTCTATAGCCTCAGGCAAACCAAAACCTTGTAAGTGAATTTGATAGATGGAAACTGAAAGAAGCCCATCACACACCAACGCACACACACACACTTGTGTGTGGGTGTCCCTTTGTCTTGACATTGTGTGATGGTCGTAAATAAATGTCACTGTCATACAAGCAGTGTCCTTTGTTCCAATCTTCTGTGGAAACATGTCTGGCCACAGGAAAATATTGTTTTACTTGGAAACAGGTGATGGTTGGTGACATGAAGGACATTCAGTTATAGAAAATCTTCCTCAACAAATTCCTTCTGACCCATGCAAGCATGAAAAAGTGAACTTCAAAATGATGATGATGATGATACACACTTAGATAGCTCATTAGCAGTCTAATGGTGACCACTTTTTCTATTGTCTTGTCAGATTTATGTGAAGAAAGTTGTATTAATTTGATTAAACTAAAAGAAAAATTGAAAGGCAAATCTATTTGGTTTTGGTTTTAGACATCTTCAGAGTAATGGCTACTTAGTAAACTCAATTTTATTTGAACTAGAGGAACTACTTTGTGGTTGTTTAATGTGATAGAAATACCACTCAAATTACTTCTCAATCAAACCCTAGTATCTTAAACAAGGAAGGATAGATCAGTAATGTAGTCGTAGATACATTTTAAAAAGATGAGAGGGAAATAGCTGGCATACTTTTGATCATAAATCTACCTAATTATGGATAGCCCAGGGTTAAACAACTTGTTTTTCCTTGGAAACTCACCCCCCCCCCCTCTCTCTCAAATCAAATAATTAATTCTAGATTGCTTAAGGCATTGTCTAATTTCTAACTGACTTCTTTATATCTATTGTGAAATGATAGGTGCACTTGTTAAAGTATTGTGATTATAAGCAACAGAAGATATTTGTTACAATAAACCTTCTGCTCTTTCTTTGGAACTATGTATATATATATATATATATAATGCTTTCACTTAGGCATAGCAATACTAATAACCTATTGTTCAAACTCAATATACATATGCTTCAGAATAATGTTAGGCAAGTACAGTGCATAATATGAATTAACTGTTTCTTTGTCATTCAATTAATACATGCATGCATATATACATACACATGCATACATATATTAATTGAATGATATCTATATATATATATATATATATATATATATATATATATATATATATATATATATATATATATATATATATGATATATATATACAAACATGTTTTGTCAATGAACAGGTCGCAGTTTCAAAACAGCAAAAATATTTTGACAAATTAAATTTAAATGTTGAAGTGAATCTAATGGTTTTTGTGTGTTTTTAAATGGCTTATAAACACCTTCCATGCTGCAATTGTTTTTGTTTCAGCACACAATCTCAGATCAAGTCACTTACTATGCAAGTACATCTCCATAATATATATATATATATATATATGTATATATATATAATTAATCAAAAAAAAAAACGAAGAAAAAACCAACAACGAGGGCATGGTACATGCAAAGTATATATATACACAATATACACACATACACTCTACCAATATTTTCATGTTAGTACATTTATTATTAAAAAAGCTAACAAAAAATAACAACAAACACAATATCAGTCATTCACTAATGAGTGCTATTTTAATTATTTGAGCAATAACTCCTGACATGTTTTGATCTTTTGACCTCAACAGCGAAGCATTAATTTTTCTGAACAATCCCATTCTTTTGTGCCACTCTGTCTATATAATTTTAAATATAGCGAATGGAAAACCTTCCTTGACTAAATGGGGTGGGGTATTTGAGAAGGGGAGGAAAGGTGATGGTTCTATGGCAGGTTTTGAGGGGCTGAAGTGTGATGGAAGGACAATCTTAGGCATATTGCGAGTTACTTGGCAACCTCACTAGTGCTGCTAACACACACAAAAAATTAAAATAAAATAAAAAAGACACCCAATACACTTTGTAAAGTGGTTGGTGTTAGGAAGAACAGCATCCAGCTGTAGAAACCAAGCCAAAACTGACATTAGAACCTTGACAAGCTGGATCTTGTCAAACCATTCAACCCATACCAGTATGAAAAATTAATATTAAATGATGATGACAACGACACTGCTGATGAGGAGGAGGAGGATGAAGACAGTGGCAAAGATGATGGTGGTTATAATGACGGTAACAACAATGATGATGATAATGTCAACGACAGTGGTAGCAGCGGCAGTGGCGAGGAGAAGAATGAAGAGTGAAGGATGTAGTTTTGTTTTGTGGATGGTGTTTCTCAATGATTTATGTCATGTATGGATTTGCTAAATTATTTCATTACATGTTTCTCTAATTTTCTTTCATGGAGAAAGTAAAGGCAATCGCTTTGGAAAATGTGTGAACTAGACTGGAATTTATATAATATATAAAAATTTCAGATATGTTTGTGGCAATATTTTGTCATTAAATATTTCATGCAATATATATTTGATGACAAGTTCCAGTCACCACCTTATCCAACCTGATAAGTGACATAAAATTGAACAAATATTTGGGAAAAGGTTTCAGTTAAGAACTACTTTGTGTTGAAATGTTTGGGGGATGTATTAAAAAAAATCATTGAGTTTTGTGTTACAATCATCATCATCATTTAACGTCCGCTTTCCATGCTAGCATGGGTTGGACGATTTGACTGAGGACTGGCAAACCAGATGGCTGCACCAGGATCCAATCTGATCTGGCAGAGTTTCTACAGCTAGATGCCCTTCCTAACGCCAACCACTCTGAGAGTGTAGTGGGTGCTTTTATGTACCATCGGCATGAGGGCCAGTCAGCGGTACTGGCAACAGCCACGCTCAAATGGTGCTTTTTACATGCCACCTGCACAGGAGCCAGTCCAGTGGCACTGGCAACGACCTTGCTCGAATGTTTTTTCACGTGCCACCGGCACAAGTGCCAATAAGGTGACGCTCAAATGGTGCTTTTTACGTGCCACCAGCACGGAAGCAAGACAGCTGCTCTGACAATGATCACGCTCAGATGGTGCTGTTAGCACTCCACTGGCACGGGTGCCAGTTATCGAATTTGGTTCGATTTCAACTTCACTTGCGTCAACAGGTTTTCGCAAGTAGAGTTTAGTGTCCAATGAAGGAAAGGTTGGCACGGGTGCCAGTCGTCGAATTTGGTTCGATTTCGATTTCACTTGCCTTAGCAGGTCTTAGCAAGCAGAGTTTAGTGTCCAATGAAGGAAAAGTTGGCACGGGTGCCAGTCGTCGAATTTGGTTCGATTTCGATTTCACTTGCCTTAGCAGGTCTTAGCAAGCAGAGTTTAGTGTCCAATGAAGGAAAGGTATGCATAAGTGGGCTGGTTACACCCCTGGCAAATGTCACAGGTTATGGTCTCACTTGGCTTGCCAGGTCTTCTCACACACAGCATATTTCCAAAGGTCTCGATCTAAATATTCAAGTACTGCCTTCAATTTTATTTTATCTCCTCATTTTTATTTCTAATGAAATACTAAAAACTATATCTCATTTATTCAATATGTTCTTTATTAAAATAGATAAATTACTTGATAGTTCATCTTAACTAGAAGATTTTCATTTATTCTTTTATATTTCTTATTTTTAACTTCTCTGTAAATTTATAATTACTAAGAGATATAATTTATACCAGTTCCTCAATTTCTATTGGTAATAGTCAAGATTCAGATATTACTGCTGCCATCAGAGCCTCAAAGAGAAAGTATGTTTTCTGTCTTAAACTAGCCATATTAGGCCCAAATAGTCTACCTGTTTTATGTTCAAGCTGACCAGATCCAGTCTCTCACACAATCTTATAATATCATTCTAAAAATAAACAATCACATCATTGAAATCTTGGAATTACAAGAAAATGCATGACTAATTCAAAACAAACATGCATTATATTTGAATTTGAATACTAAAGGCTTAGATTTCTGTTTGATAGAAGACTAAGAAAAAAAATCTTGTCCAAATTTAAATACAGCGAGAAAACAGCCCATAGTATCTTAGAAACCTACAATTTGAATCCCTTTAAAAGAATTTAATATCTTAATATGAAGTACTATAGATTCTTTCATTTATAAAATCATTCATCATTCTAAGTACTTTTATAATTTCCATTAACTCGCTTTGTACAAGTTTAGAATTTCTGAGTATAAATCCTGCCAAGTCTTGATTTTCCTTTCTGTTTGATGGGGTCAATAAAATAGTGCAAGCAGTTTATTGGTATCAATAATGATTGTACTTGACTCACAATCACAAAGGAGATAGCATTGTATCAAAATATACATATACATTCATCATTTCTCATCTGTTCTGATTCTATTTCTCCAACACAAAAGAAAATAGAATTCATCTGTTGTGTAAACAAGATAACTATATTGGTTTTTGTAATACTTGTAACAAAATCAGGACAGTAGTAATATAGTTCATATCAAGATTAGCTTGATTATTTCAAAATATTCTTATTGACAGTATATACTTTATCTAAGTCTATGAATGCCAACTAATGTTTGTTGTTGATATTGCCAAATTTAGCTAAATAACTTTGAGAAACAAGCCTGTAGATCAGTGTTTCTCAAGCATTTTTTTTACCTATAGACCCCTTTGATTCCTGTTTTACTCAGATGGACCTTTCTTGCCATTCAATGGTTAAAAAATTATATATTTTTATAATTAAATATTCTTAGGAATTATATAACAAAAATTGTTAGAATATTTTGTGTATTATAGAAGTATAACTAATTTATTGCAGATAAATTTTAACAACAAAATCTTATTGGGCCCTAGAAGGGCCATATCGACCCAGGTTGAGAACTACTTTTGTAGTTGTTACAATAACCCATCTTCTCACCTCTCATATTATGTGCACTAAAATCTTATATCTTATCTCAAAGAGGACTATCTGACAGATTGTTAATATTCACTCGTTAACAAGCTAATAAACTCCGCTCTCTGCCAATGTTTGTGTCTTTCATCAGTTGTTGTTGTTTAGGTCTGGGTCTCTCTGCTCAAGCAGATTTATGAACAAATGTATTTTGACCTTGACCAATGAGATTTTTAAAGATTGTGCGTGAGAAGACCCGGCAAGCCAAGTAAGATCGTTGCCAGTGCCCCTGGACTGGCTCTTGTGCGGGTGGCACATGAGATGCACCATTTTGAGCGTGGCCGTTGCCAGTACCGCCTGACTGGCTCCCGTAGGATTTTCGAGTGAGATCGTTGCCAGTGCGGGTGACACGTAAAAGCACCCACTACACTCTCTGAGTGGTTGGCGTTAGGAAGGGCATCCAGCTGTAGAAACTCTGCCAAATTAGATTGGAGCCTGGTGTTGCCATCCGGTTTCACCAGTCCTCAGTCAAATCGTCCAACCCATGCTAGCATGGAAAGCGGACGTTAAACGACGATGATGATGATGATGTAGGACTCCATTATCCAATGTGCTTTTGTCTTTTATAAGGCAGTGGGATGTGATTTGAGGGAGATTTGTCTGCTATTTCTATCAGATCAAGCGACCTTTCAGAGGTGAACATTTTTGGCTGTTTATAGCATTTGGTTTAACACTTGGCCTTTGGGTGCATTTGACAAAGTCCACTCTGTTGCAAGCTTTTTGGCCAAGTTTCTAGTTGAAGATATCTTCTCTCTCTCTATCACTCTCTATCTCTTTCTCTCTATCACTCTCTCTCTCTATCACTCTCTCTCTCTCTCTCTCCCTCTCTATCTCTCTCTAGTCTTTGAGGTTAAAAACATCATGGGCACTTCCTTTCCTTTTGACTAAGCAACAAATAAAAAAAAATTTAAAGGATTCCAAGTGATCTCCTTTCTCAGTCCTAACTAGGTTTAACATAACTTGATTTTAGTTCAATGATTGGGACAAAAACCAAGGTTTTAGTGTAATATTGTTGTATGTGTATCCCTGTTGATATAACAGCTGCTCCACTGAATTAATTATCTCATTTGAACTAATGATCTCATTTGAAATTAATTCAGTTCACTTTCACTTTATCTTGCTAAAGTTATAAATGTTACTCTCTCATTTCTCATTCCACCAGCCTCATTGTCTTATTTGTATATGAACTCCCTCAGCACCCGCTGTTCTCACCTTTCCCTCTCTGACCTACTGCTATAACCATATCTCTTTATTCTTTATTGACTCTCTCAGGATCCTTCCCTACCCTAATCTATTACTCCCTTTCTGTTCCCCTCCTTTCACACCTTCTGTCCATTCTTACCCCCTCTAATGATAAACAACCCTAAACTCTACTTTACACAACTCACTCCATCTCTTTTTCAACTTTATCCCTCCCTTTTTCTCAATTAATCCATTCACTCTCTCCTGTTCCCTGCCATACTCCTTCAGCTCCCCCCCTTCTTACTTACCGTTCCCTTATGGCTCTGCTTAGAATCATCACCCATTCTCTCTTCTGTTCCCTCTAGGCTCCACTGGGTCTTTCATCTTGCAAGTTATGCAACGATCATCACTAGTGCTGCTATCATGAAAAAAGCACTCGGTACATGCCACACAATGGCTGGTGTTAGGAAGGACACCAGGTATTAGAAACCATGCCAAAGTAGGCATTGGTGCATAAGCAGTCTTCTGACTTATCAGGCCCTGATAAACCATCAAACCCATGCCAGCATTGGAAGCCAGGTGCAGCTGATGTTGATGGCAATGATGATGGATAGGTGTTCCAAATTGTAGCCTACAGTTTGATCCCTAACGTAGCTGAAATCTTGTGAAGAGATTGTGAAGGTCATAGATTGTGTGACTTTTTCTGAATGTTTTTTTTTTCTTTTTAGCTCATGACAGAAAACATAAGAACATAGTATACTGTATGCCCTGTGGTATTGCAACAGAAATGAGAAAATCTTACTGAATTTTTAGGAAAATAACTCATTTAGTGTAATTATACAAATTAGTTGAACATTCAGAATGGGGAGGAAGAAAGCATGTTTTCTACAGAAGAAAATTTTAATAGTAAAATTTTATTTCCAGTTCTGTATTTGTTTTTTGTTCATTTTTATATCACTCAACTTGGATCATATTCTAGATAAGCAGAATGTTAAAAATTCTAAATGCATTAGCTCTCCTAGACTAATTGAAGATTGTTGGCATCTTTTTTAAATCATTTTATCCAAAGTATAATGAATTCATAAAATTGTATACATTTTATGTACTAATAGACCCCAGCAAGGCTGGGTACAGCTACAGATTGCTATTTATTTCTGAAGTCTTTTCTTTCTTGTATTTCTCTATATTTTTCAGTGGAATCAAATACCTGGATTCTAAGATCAGTGTTGATTACCAAGCTATGGAAGACCGAGGTACAGAACTTGCAGCATCTCCCAGTGTCGCCAGTAGCTCCAACTTTGATGACTTAGCTTCTCTTGCTTCTTCACAAAACAATGCTCCAATCAGTACAATTTCAGTCTCTTAGTCAACGACAATCTTCAAATTTGTTTTCTCTATATTCTGCAGAAGTACTTTATTTATTTTGTTTTATCCAATTTGAGAAATTCCAAATTTTTGTAATGTTTATTTTTGTGTATGAGCCTACACTTTCTTCATTTACTTTACCTTTTAATCACCTTGCTCAATCTAGCTACCAAAAATCACCTCCCCCAGTTGACTCCCTACTGTTACTAGAAGTGGGACCACACATTTGAAGTGTGAAATTTTTAGACCTGTGTGTCCCCCAATAGAGACAGGCTGCTCACAGAAAGAAATGTCAGCAGACTTTTGTTTGATTGTTTAAACTCTTTTGTACCATATGCTCAGTAGGGTACCCACAGCAACCATCTTACTTCTTACCCACAGAGATCTGTTTGTCACATTTAAGAGAGACTACTGAAAAAAATTAAAAGTCCCCCAGCAGCAACAATAATGGTAACACAGCTCACTCACCTTAGAAACACATGCCAAGATTATGGTATACAGAAATTACATGAGAAAAAGTATATTCTTAATGAACTACCATCCAAGTAGCTATGTGTATGCATACACACATAGATATATAAGTGTATGTGTACACATAACTACATAGTGTTACTATTGAATTTACTATGCCTACAAAATATAGCATCAATTGATGTTGAGTTCAAAAGGAGGAGTTACTTACCAAATAATGATTGAGTGTTCTATGATCATTTCCTTCACTTTTATTTTTATTAATATTTAAGGTTGTCTAAATTTGTTTTACTACTTACTTTCTATAAATATTGTACATATGTACATTCTTGCATACATATATTTGTTCGTGATACTAACAGGAAACTAGAACTCAAAACATAAATATATATAATATTAATCAACTGAAGTTACAGAGTGGCTCAAGGCCAAGAGTTTCATGCATGGACACTCATCGGTGTATGAAACTTTTGGCCATTGAGTCACTGTAATTTCTGCAAATCCTACCAAAACAGTCACAGAGGTCTGGTGCAGGCTTCGGCCTGGCCAGCTCTTGTGGTACCATCCCACTCATGCTAGCATGGAACACGGACATGAAATGATGATGATGAGGAGGAGGAGGATATATTGTGGAAACTGAAACATCTTGAACTGTTACCTCTGACTTTCATGTTCCCAATTATTCAAAATGATTGAATTGTTTGGATATTTGTAAATGTGAAACTGTATAATGATTCAAGAAACTTCAGCTTCTGGTGAAATATATAAACTCCACTTTATGTATTGAATATTTTATTTCCATTTATAAACACAAGCGTCCCCACCAGTACAAACATACACATACACACACACACACTTATCTATATATATATATATATATATATAAAACCCTCCCCCCCCCAAAAAAAAAAAATTAGAAGGGTATCCAGGTAGAAACCATGCCAAAGCAGACATTGGAGTTTGGTACAATCCTCTGGCTTGCCAGCTCCTGTCAAACTGTCCAACTCATGCTGGCATGAAAAATGGACATTAAATGATGGTGGTATATAGGAATAAAAGTTCTTGGAAGTATACCAGAATATATATTAATGATATAGAAATAAGTTAGAAAATGGAGGTATGTTTTCTCTATAAACAGATATAAAAAGAAAACAGGATTTTCCTAAGGAAATGGTAGAACACTGCTTATCTTGTTTTTGTGTAATTGTATACATGTCTACTTTATATATTTATATAAATAAATAAAGACAAGATACCTCCCATTACCTGGCATAGTTCTGTACCATCAAAGTGTTGGAATTAGCAAGGGCATTCAGCCATAGAATCCATGCCAAAGCAGACAATAGAACTTGGTGCAGTTCTCTGGCTTGCCAGTTCCTGTCAAACTATCCAACCCATGCCAGCATGGTAGATGGATGCTAAATGATGATGATGATGATATATATATATATACACATACATATGTATGAATATAATGTATGTATCCTAAATATTCAGCATGTTTTGATTTTAAAATAAAATATAGTAAATGGTTAGCTTTAATGGAGAGATAACATCACAGCATGGACAGGTCTTGACATAGTTTCTCTGAATACTCTTGAGACATCACATGTTGGTGTGCATTCTTCCACAGGATGGAAATAGCAGGAAAAGATAATGATGATGATTCAGTTTCACACATATTTGTACAATCCTGTTTTCAAGAACTTTCTAAGGAGCAATGCTGATGATGGCACTCTAATTTATTAAAAGCCATGTATCTTAAACACCTAGACAATACCCAGTTATCATCAAGCTGTTTAGTACCACATGAATAAAAGATAACAAGAGGGTGCCACAACTGCAATGATCTCCAGCCATCAGCAGACAATGACCTTGTACTGAAAATTATTTAAAAATAGCTGTGTGTATGTGCATCATGTCTACATATAAATATTGAATAATTATTTCTTTGTCTATATATAAAATCCTTTGCTTTCTTTGATATAAGGTGGTTTGTAATTACTTCTCAGCCATTTATTATTAACAAGAGGTAACAATATTATTTAGGTTTATTATCATTATATTATTTTTTCACACACAAAGGCAGTGGATTGGTAGAATCATTAGCACATCAGATGAAATGTCTTGCAGTGTTTGTTCTAGTTCATTATGTTTTGAGTTCAAAATCCTGCCAAGGTCAGCTTTATTTTTTTATCCTTCCATGTTTGATGAAATGTAGTTCCAGTCAAGTATCAAGGTCAATATAATCAACTAATTCCCTCCTTTAAATTTTAGGCCTTGTACATATGTTAGAAGCAATTATTATTCACACTAAAAGGTAGCGAGTGGCTGAATTAGTGGAACACCATGAAAAAAATAGCTTTGGTATTTACTCAGGTATCTTTATGGTCTGAGTTCAGATTCCACTGCAGTTGGCTTCGACTTTGCCTTTTAGCATTCCAGGATTGGTAAACTTGGTACCAGTCATACATTGGGCTGGTTTAATGAACTATACCTTCCTACAAATGTGTGCGCTTCTATCAATGCTAAAAATTATTATTATTATTATCGCTTTACTTCTCAGAACATTTGGTCTTGTTTGTTCTGGTAGATTCTGTGAGAGCAGACAGCAGTCTGCTGTCAGAGGTTATTATTATTATTATTATTATGATTATTATTATTATTATTATCTATATTTATTTCGACTCTTTACATTTTGAGTTCAAATCCTGCCAAGATTAATTTTGCCTTTGATCCCTCTGGTATCAATAAAATAAAATACCAGTCGTGTACTGGGGTCAGTGATATTGGCTAATTCCTTTCCCTTGAAATTGCTGGCCTTGTACCAAAATCAGAATTATCAGCACACCGAACAACATGCTTAGTGATATTTTGCCCATTTTTATGTTCTGAGTTCAAATTCCACCAAGGTTGACATTGCTTTTCATCCTTTTGAGGTTGACAAAATAAGGCACCAGTCAAACACTTCAGACCTTTTGCCTATAGTAGAAAGAATTATTATTATTTTCATATCTAACATATTCTGCTTCTTGCTGGAGGTGTCATTAATCTACCAGCTGCTCACTTCTCATGAACTAAGATGGTGCATTCTTTTCAAGTTTCAAGAACTTTCCAGAGACTCCTTGCATTGCCAAATAATGTTTTCTAGATATGTTCTACCTTTGTTTCTATTTCTATCATTTCCAACTAATTTTTAATTTTTTTGCTCAGTTAACTAGGGCACTGACAATTATTGGAACAATGTACACTTTTTCATTGACCAGAGCTTTTGGATTTCTCTCCTCAGAGTTTTATTTCATGTCAGTTCTTCACATTCTTTATCTACAATTCTGTTGTACCAGGGCAAGCAATGTCTGTGGTCAAGCATGACTTCTTATCTGTTGGTACAATTTCAGTTTCCAGTGCTTGATTCTATGATTACAGTGGATCTTGAAGTCTCAAAGGATTTTAACTCTGTCTTTTTCTACCCACCGTTTGGTTCACTCAGTTTTTCATTGTTGTTCTGCCAGTGTTGGAATGTTAGCTACCATGCTGCATTGCACAAACTTCAGTATTTACCATCTTTCTTATGGTTCTTGTTGTCCTAAGCAAAAAGACTTTCTGTAGAGTCAAAAATTTCACTTCAATATCCACCATCTTCAACCAACCATTCAAACTTCTTGCAGCTGTTCTTAAGTTTCTGTTACAATTGAGATAGTGATAACTTCACAGCAATTTTAGATTCTCTGATGTTCGTATTTTAGGTCTTGGTATTTTTCTGTTCTCATGTTCTTTGTCTAACACGCAATCAATTAAGCAAGCAATATCAATTAAGCAACAATGTCTTAACCTTTTTATTGTGTATGACAATATCTGGGTGTGAACATTTTATTTGACTGTTTGAATTTTCATATCCACTCATGCTTTTTCATGGTCATTTATTGTTGTGCATTGCTTTCCATTTCACAAACCTTTTCTCTTCCTCTGTTTCATTTCATTATTATAAAAATTCATAATGTTCACTTGCTCTCTATTAAGGTTATCTTTCTATGCAACATCTTTTAAAATAATTCTAATTAATATTCTAATTTTAGTTTGATTTTCTAAAGCATGTTTTTGTGTGTTTAAAACGATTAGTTAGAATAAATAGCATATCTACAGATTTTGTGCAAAATAGCAAAACTTCACTCAGACTAACAATGAAACTAGAAATGATTAGAGCAATATCTGAGATACAAGACTTTTAAAAAAATGGTTCTTGAAAATAGGCATGGTCATAAATAACACCTTTATAAAGACCTCCAGCTCCATCTTGTAGGAAAAGAAGATTTTTGAAAAATTTTTCAACAATATTATTTACCTCTTTTGTAGAATTTGAAAATGTAATATAGTTATCATCATCGGTTACTTTGAAGTAGTAGATTTGTAGAATAGCTTGAACAATTACTCAAAATGCTTTGTGGTATTTAGTTACAGTCCTTTTCGCTTTGAGCTTAAATCCCATTGAGTGCAACTTTATCTTTAATCTTTCTGATAAAGTACCAATCAAATATTGGAGTATAGATTTATATTCCTATAATGCAATGTAGATGTGAATTGAATTATTGCAGCAAACTATGACTGTTAAATTTCTTTTGTTTGAAGGAAATATTGAAAAAACAAAAACGCATTTGACTATTAATAATTTATAGTTTAAATAACTTTATAGACCTTTATGTATTTAAAAGGGATTACAGTTGTATTCTATCACAGAGGTGGATTTCTATTTGTTATTACAACTGAAGCCTCTTTTTGAAAGAGGTAGTAATACTAAGCTAACACTATTCTTTTGTTCATATTAATTTTGCCCACATTAAATCATCATCATCATCATCGTTTAACGTCCGCTTTCCATGCTAGCATGGGTTGGACGATTTGACTGAGGACTGGTGAAACCGGATGGCAACACCAGGCTCGGATTGATAAAAAGAACGACAGCTAACTCTAGCAAGATTAGAATTCAGAACAACAAAAAACTGATATTTGGATACTTCAGAGAATCTAAGTATAACATTCTACTACCCCAACCCTTTTCACTACTGTTACACAACTGATAGTAATAATAACTAGCAGGGTCCATGGGAAAAAAAATTCCACATTTAATAAATCATCTATGTTCTAGAGCAGTGTTTTACACAGGTGTGACAGGGTTTCCGGGCAAGTAGGGCCTGCAGGTCTTGAAAGAAAAGGGGATGAAAAATTTTTAAATTTAATAAAATGTATGAGGGTTTTAAACTTTTAAAATTTATCTGATTCCATGGGGGGAAAAATAAGAATTATATGAATGTAAATTTTGTTTTATGTTTTCATTAAGAACGGGTGAGAATGGATCAAAAAAATTTCACCAATATTTGGGTGGGGGGTCTGGTATTTTTCTGTTTGAGATTCATTGCTTCTGGGGCACCCAGTATTCCTACTCCATCTCTCAAGCCAATACAGTATTTGTTTTCACTTCTTATTGGTTTAGCATCAGATCAAGGAGGCTGTCTAAAGTTCAAGCATTCCATGAGATTTTTTTTCATCAAGTAATCCTGGAAGTCAATATCTTCTTAACAGTTCTTTGAGAAATGTGACTGTCAACAACAATAGCAACCACAAAAATAATAATAATAATAATAATAATAATAATAATAATAATAATAATAATGGACTTAACAGAAAAAAAGTGGCATGAACATAAACCCGAAGGCATCATCGAAAATGATAATGCAAAGATCCTATGGAATTTTATGATTCAGTGTGACCATGAGATAGAGAATAGGAAACCAGACATAGTGTTGAGAAAGAAAGCAAACGATGCTGGGTGATAGATATAACATCCCCAGCTGACAACAAGGTATGCGATAAGGGAGAAAGAAAAGTCGATAGATATGACAGGTTAGCTTGGGAGGTTAAGCAGTTGTGGTCGATGAAAAAGGTGGTAGTAGTACCAATAATTTTCAGAGCCCTGGGAACAGTGAATAAAAAACTTGAGAAGTACATGGAACAAATAGGGGCTGCAATAAGGGTGGAGCACTTGAAAAAAACAGCACTGCTTGGAACCACTCGAATACTCTGAATGGTGTTCGAAAAATAAGGGGTGTTATCTTAGTTCACTGGTCGTGAACAGCTGGTACCGTAGTACATTTCCAGTGTTAGAAGCTGTGCAAAGACAATAAATAATAATAAAATTGTAATAAAGTTGTAATTTATTCCTCAAATTACTTTGGTATGAATTTTTCAACCATGAAAAATTATTTAAAATATTTTTTTTTTAAATAAGTGCAGTCACAAATTTAGTGGGATGGAGAGATATTTATCTAATAATTATTAATGCTATTATAAGCTATCCTTGTTTCTTTTGCAGCATTATCATAATATTCACTTATGATTTGTTACCCAAATATTATCACCTTTATATAAGAATTGATTGAGAACTGTGATCAGTGCTGCCACAAATGTTTTATTTTATCTTATAAATCCCTACCACTGAAATCCCAAAAGCTTTTGTATAACATCTGGCTGGTTTACTTAAAATATATAAATAAAACCAGAACCATTGAGACAATCATATAACTTGTAACTGACATATACTTGGCTTTAATTAGATTTATAAAATGTTGTTAGTTACCCCTTGAGCAAAGCACATATCCCATTTCTCAAATGGCTCAGTTTGACTCAGGTTGAATTAGTGAGAGAAGGAGCATTCGCTTGTAATTTATTGTGCAAAAATGTTCAGATTTGTGAAAATCATACCCCACTCTCCAATGCTAGTATGAAACTGTAATGAATGTAAAACAGCTTTAACTACAAAAATCCATTAAATTAATGTTATTGCAGATTGTGATAATGTCAGACCAATTTCTTGATAATGATGATAAATTTCATGCTATTTATTATGAGCCAAAAGCTAGTTCAGAAAGTAAGTTCTTTAAAATTCCAAGAGTCTTTTCTTAAATCATCAACTATGGAGAGGAAAGAAAAGGATTTTAAATATTCTTTAAATCAGAAAGATTCCATTGTTATTTGTAATGAATAGTAGGAAATGAATCGTGTTGTAATGAACATGGCTCTAATCTTCATCAAAATAAAGTAAAGATAGGAATGTGCAATGGTATCAAAATTTTTTATGGTTCTGAGATGTTTTATTTTCCTTTATTTCAATCTTCACTTTAAAGTGTCTTCCAACTAGAATGTGTGTCTGTATGATTGTACTATTCAGAGATTCAAATATGCTGACAGAAAAGTATGTTATCTCACACACTTATCTCTACTTTTTATCTTTATATGGATATATCATTGTTTTCTTTCAGTTAATTTTGCATTGGTTAAGACTATATTAGCTAAAATTTTGTTTAAGAAACTGGTTTTCCATCGTTACATTCAAAACTATTTCATCATCTGTCTGCTAGTTATTATTTATGAACCAACTTTATATATTATCCTTCCTGTACATTAATTAATGGAAATTTTATCCAATATCGCTAATGATTCAACCATTCTTTCTTTAGCTACACTATCTTTTGTGTGTTCTACCAACCAGTTGCATATTATATTCTTATTCACATCAATGTCCTACAAAACAAGGGCCATGTTGTCTACCATATATTGTTCTTCTATTCAGAAGAGCGTTTGAACTAGATTACCTTCTCCTTTCTAGTTTTTCTATTACATTACCTTTTCAAAGTTAGTATTATCATGAGACATCATGACATCCCAAAGAATTTGAGTTTTTCCAAACATGCTGACATATTACTCCTGGTTCATGGTAATATCAATCCCTTACTAAAACATTTTAAAGTCATATACGTATATAGGCTGCTATACTCCCAAATCACATGAGAAATACTTCTAAAAGAAATTCATATTAAAATTACAAGATTACTTTTTAACATGATTATTTAATACATTCAAAACCAAATAGTTGAGCGATTTACAAAAATAAAAAAAAGAAAAGAAATTAAGCATATTTGTTTTCTCCTATATATGATGAAAATACCAAGCAAGTTTTCAAAAGTATTCTTTCATTCCCTTCTTAGGCTGTTTATTAATGCATGATGTAACTATTAAAAAATAATAAACAAGATATTTTTTTTTATTTTACATCATTCCTCCTATGAAGTAGGTTATTTATAAAACCACCCACATACAACTCTCATATATTAACCACATGCAGGCACTGACATATGGCAAAACAGCATTACCTTATTGAGTTCTGGAATCAGAGTTGTGCAAACTGGATTTTATGGTGGCTGGAAGATTCTTTAGCAATAGGCTAGGGAAATTTTATTAAATTTAGTTGCAAAACTCAGGCTTCTTTATCTGCCTTTCATTGTTCTGTTAAGGCTGAAATTGTGCCCTTGGTATTCTTAATCCTTTCTAGACCTAAGTTGGTTTAGTCTCAAACAGTTTGCTGTGATATGAAAGGTCTGATGCACACAAACATCAGTATGTGTATATATATATATATGAAAAATCCATGCTAGCATGGACAATAGGTATTAAATGATGAGGATATATATATATATATATATATATATATAGTGTGTGTGTGTGTGTGTTATATCAAAAGTTCCACTCTTGGCTGTTATGAACAGGCATAAGCAAAACTTATTATATAAATATATATCTATCCCCTCTGCCATATATTGAGTTCTATATTAGATAATGTGTGCACTATGTAAAATGTATTTCTACATACTTTACAACTCTTGCATTAATATGTATGTAATGTACTCTCCCATTATTGGTAAGGGTCAACAAAAAAAATACTCCATCCAGTGAAAGATAAATATCAAATTAACAAAGGATTAAAGTTTGAGCTATTGTTAATGTCATGCCTCTGGAAATACAATGGTTGAACAAGCTTGTCTGACTAGCGTATTTTCATAGGCATAAAACTAATTAATAGTAGTTCAAATTTAAATCCTGTGTATATAAAGTTAATTATACAGATGACAGTTTGGTGTAGTTACCACTATGCAATACTGACATATGTAGTTTCAATGAAGAAATTTATGAGAGTCATCTTGACTTTGAGTACTGCATTCATTAACTTAAAGTGTCAGGTTTCATATCTCATTTCCGTGGTTAAATTACTGACACAATTTAAATTTTCACTTTTGAAGATTGGGTAAAAAAAAAAAAACCTTTGGTGATATTCTTGGTGTTAGTTTGAGACATACCATATTTTAACATGTATAAGGAACCCTTTTTTGTCAAATTATGTTAAAAAAATATGGGAGTTTCTTATACAGGGATAGTATGATAAACCCTTACGAAATCTTTTTTCCAAATTTTAAGCCCCAAAAATTAGGGGGTTCCTTATACATGTTAAAATATGGTAAGTAGTTCTCTTATTTTGGTGTGATATCTAATCAAAGATAACTCCAACAGCCAGTTACGCCCATGAATTTGACTGCTTTAAGATAGCCAATGAGATTTGGCAGCTGGCTTAAGTTGACGTGTCAGTCCACTGGTTGAATATTCACCCGTTTGTATCCCATCGATGTTGCTGTGCTGGGGGAAATTACCAAGACACATAAACCCTCAATATCCCATTCCATTTATCTATAACTAATCTATGACTTTAACCGAGATGCTGTTCAGTTCTGTAATCAGTATTATTAGCTTGCGACACTGAATTCAAGTCCTTCCATGAACAAAACTACTTTTTTTTTTTAAATGAACTGACTTTCTATCCATGGATGTCAGGCGAATGTATCTTTAGGGTTATTTAATATCTTGAAAAGTGAGATAGACTGCAGCATACAGTGATATTTTCTAGTAGCTGCAGTAGATAAAAAAAAAAAGAGAAAAAAAATCAAAGCCATTACTGTAAATTACCTTTTTTTTTTTTTTTTTTTTTAAGTTTCAGCTTAGAGCTGCGGCCATGCTGATGCACCACCATTGTATATAATTTAAAACAGGCTTTCAGTCCATTATCATGTTTCTCCTCAAGAATAACTCTTTTTAAAACTATTGGAGAAATGCATATGAAACAATCCCAATAATTGCAATTTGCAATTGATTGTTCAAGAATTTTTTTATTGTTTGTTTTCATTTGTTTTATTAGATTTTTTTTTATGTGTGTGTGTGTGTGTCTTTTTTTTGTGTGTTTTTTAATTTTTTTTTTATATTTATGCTACAAATTCACTGAAGAGAAAAATGGAAAAATAATTTGCTGAGCACTAAATGCTGTTTCTATATTTCTATATTGTGAACAATAAAGAATTTCAAATCTGAATTTTTAAATTGTGAGTATGTGTGTGCACACACACACACCCATGCAGTTATACATTTATATATATATATATATATATATATGCACACATATATACACATGCATACATACATGTGTATGCATATGCATATATAAGTGTGTGTGAATATGTATGTGTATATATATATATATATATACTTACATACACACATGTATATGTGTGTACTTATATATATATAAATGTGTGTGTGTGTATATATGTATGTATGTGTTTGTGTATGTATGTTGTGTATGCATATATACATACAATTGTAAAAACAGATTTTGTAAAGCATTTTATAAAATTCAGTCTACCATTATTAACCAATAATTGTTTTTTTTTTATATATTTATTCTCTTTGCTCCATTGTTTTGTTTACCTTTTCTAGTTCCTTCAATTTATTTATTTATATATTTATTAAATTTTTGTCTTGTTGATATTTACTAGATTGCTGGTGTACATGCGAGTTGTCCAAGTGGTTAAGAAGTTTGTTTCACAACCACAAGATACTAGGTTCAACCCTATTGTGTAGCATCTTCAGCAAACGTCTTTTAGCTCAGTTCCAAATCCACCTAAGCCTTGTACATCAAATTAGGTGAATAGAAACTGTGTGGAAGCCTGTTGAATTATTTGTACTTGTAATTCAAAGGTTTAGCTTGTCACATATTGTGTCATGTACACATAGCCGGAGAATTACATTAAGGGTTCACATGTCTGTGGAATACTTGGCCACATGTTAATTTAACAGTCAAGCAGTTTAGTTGATCGAACACCTGAATGCTCATTGTCAAAACTAACTGAGTATCCATCAGATTGCTAATGGACGTCACAGACTTTTACTTCTCTAGTGTTCTACACTCATGCTAATCCTCTTAACCATGTCATAACATGTCTTTGTTTTGACATACCGTCATTTGTCTGTGTATATCATAGCCTTTTGTCTTGTACATGTGTTGAAATTTTATTTATTTTTATATTGTCATGCACTTTGTTAGTCAGTATATATTTTAAAATATTTTCTCTTTGCTTTTACTAACTCCACTAACTTTTCTGTGTATGTAAGTCTTTTTTTTTTTTTCTTGTTGACCTGCACCAGTAAGCAGGTTGTTGACACACACTAGTATAACTTCAAGATATTTTATTAATCTTTGTATGAGAAAAAAATATGTAGAATTTATTATGTGCGACATTCCATATTTATAAAATTCAGTGGACACGGTTTTTAAAACGAAATTGCAATTTTTTATTGTTATTATTATTAATATTAAATTATTTGTGTTAAATATGTTTAATACAAAATGTGTGAGTTGAAGTTACTTTTGCATTTGTGCATAATTGTCTTATATGAATCAAATTGGACATAGTTACATTATACAATATATATATATATATATGAATGTATATACTTAAATGTGTGTGTGTGTGTGTGTGCATAAAAGTACATAGTATACAAACATATATGCTGAAGTGACCAGTTGAATTACCTAGAACACATTTATTCAGAGTAATCTGTTTAGCCAAAGATATGCAGAGGTGCTTGTAAGTTAATTTGCCAAGGTTTGTATGTATCACTGTGTGTGTGTGTGTGTGTGTAGAAATGGGTGGAAGACTACTTAATTCATGTAGTAGAGTTTATTTATTTGTTCCAAGAAGATGATTCTCTCTGTTTCTACTCAGTTTCTTTAGATGACAAAAACTTGACTCATCTTTTTATTGCCCAGCAGGAACGCACATAATGAGAAACTCGCAGTAGCAACCGATTTAACTCATCAGCTTTGATGATTGTATATATCCTGTACCTGTTTTGCCATGATTTTGTTTTCTTCACCCTTTCTATACCTATGTTTCTACTATCCAATTAAACTACAAGTTTGCCACACTTCACCACCTGTGAACTTCATGAAGCTGTGCAAATAGAAAATCCAGCTGAACAGTTCACTCTCCCACTACATATTGAAATATAAACCAAAGATCTGCTATGAAAGTTTCTCAAATCAGCCGTTATTTTGAAGATCTTTGTTATCAATTATTGTTGTTCAATAGATTGTGATATTTTATCTTACACCAGCTCCTGTTGTTATGATTATCTTGCTTTATTGATATTTATATATTTACTTTCCTGACACATTTATTTTGTTTATGGAAAAAAAAAAAAAACTATTGATTTCAAATTCTAACTGAAATAAAAGTTCCATGAATCAAATCTATTAATGTTTGTCATTTTATAATGTGTTCCGTGTTCTTTATTAAAACTTAAATTGTTTTTTTAATTATTTATTCAAAAAAAGATGAAAAACTGTCTATAGCCTTGTGGGTGGATTTGGTTGACAGAATCTGAAGGAAGCCCTTCACATTTGGATGTGGATGTGTGTGTGTGTGTGTGTGTGTGTGTGTAGGCGAAGGAGTGGCTGTGTGGTAAGTAGCTTGCTTACCAACCACATGGTTTCGGGTTCAGTCCCACTGCGTGGCACTTTGGGCAAGTGTCTTTTACTATAGCCTCGGGCCAACCAAAGCCTTGTGAGTGGATTTGGTAGACGGAAACTGAAAGAAGCCCATTGTATATATGTATACATATATGTGTGTGTGTGTTTGTCCCCCCCCCAACATCGCTTGACAACCGATGCTGGTGTGTTTACGTCCCGATAACTTAGCGGTTCGGCAAAATAGACTGATAAAATAAGTACTAGGCTTACAAAGAATAAGTCCTGGGGTCAATTTGCTCGACTAAAGGTGGTGCTCCAGCATGGCCGCAGTCAAATGACTGAAACAAGTAAAAGAGTAAAGTGAGAGTATATATATATATATATATATATAAATTAAAAGGGTAAAGGTTTATCAATTTATTAATTTATTAATAAATCAACAACTAATAATTTTTACCAAGCCCTTCGGTATGTAAGCACCTTTATCGGTGGAGAATTTATTTAAAAGTTCATATACATTTATAAACATAATTAAGGGATCAGCAAACATTTGCTTCACCACATACCGAAGTTCAGAAATAGCAGCTAAAAAAGCGAGGTTTGATCAATAAGTATCCGGACTGTTGCCATAATAACAAAGTTAAGGCATGCAGAGTAAAGCCGCTTGGCAAAGAATGACCTTAAATGCCGTTGTGCATGTGCACTAAGTTTTAACATTCTAGCTCACTTCCACTGTTTACAGCAGCGCTTGGAAGGAATGTGTGTAGAGGCCTATGCAAAGTTGGAGAGGTGTGTATGAGCTGCACACAAGTGTACGAATGGTTCAGACATTTCCAAAATGATCAAAAAAACATCACAGATGTGCATGCAGCTGTGAGTAGAAATCGTCAAATCACCATCCATGAATTATCAGGGGATGTGCAGATTAGTTACAGTTCAGTTCAGTTCATTATCACTGAAAATTTGGATGAGACACATGTCTACCAAGTTTGTGCCAAAAAGACATTTGGGTTTCAGTTGCACAAGATATCCTTGGTTGTGTTGAAAATTATGAAAACTTTCTGAACACTTTGTGTAGACCTCTGAGCAGGTATTGCCAAGCTTTTGGCAAATTTTGATGCAGATTCTCTGCTCAACTTTCTCTGTCATGGTCATGCTGGTATGGGTGGGAAGATTTCACAGAACCAGCCAGGCAGAAGACTGCACCTGGCTTCTGTTACTGTTTTTACAGCTGGATGCCCTTTCTAACACCAACCACTCTACAGTGGGGATTGGGTGCTTTTATACACACACACACACTCACACATATATATAGCATCATCATCATCATTTAATGTCCGTTTTCCATGCTGGCATGGGTTGGACAGTTTAACTGAGGTCTGGGTGCTTTTTGAAATTTTAAGGTGTTTCCATTATTTTGTCCCACCCCTATGGTAGTCTGACCTTAGAGTCCCTCTTAGCGTGAGGCATTCTTGTATAGTAATGCCCTTATATAAATAAATATATTTTGGGGAATAAATGATGGATTTTTTCCCTTATGAGATTTTTTTCACGCTAGCTACTTGATAAATTCTTATAAAAGAATTCATCCTATTATTGAATTTATATATATATATATATATATATTGTTGGTGTTAGGAAGGGCATCCAGCCATAGAAACCATACCAAATAAGATTGAAACCTGGCGCAGCTCCCCAGCTTACCAGTTTCAACCAAACTGTTAAACCCGTGCCAGCATGAAAAACGGACATTAAATGATGAGATGTATGTATGTATGTATGTATGTATATGCATAGATATATACAGGGATCAAAATTTCAAACAAATTTATTTTAATATGGGGTAGGACCGCCTTTGGCAGTAATTACAGCTTGAATTCTACGAAGTATGGACTCATACAAAGTTTGAATTGTTTCCAAAGGAATTTTTGTCCATTCTTCAGCTAAAACAGTCTCCAGTTCTTGTAGTGATGATGGTGGAGGATATCAACTCCTTACTTGTTTTTCTAAAATGCACCATAAATGTTCTATAATATTGAGATCTGGGAACTGTGGTGACCAGATAAGATGTTCAACTTCACTAGAATGTTCCTTGTGCCATTCAGTAAAAACTTTAGCTCTGTGAGTTGGTGCATTATCATCCTGAAAGATTAAGTTTCCCTCCGGAAATAATTCTGCAACCATAGGATGAATTTGATCAGATAAAATGCTTAAATAGTCTTTACTATTAATTCTGCCATGAAGGAAAACCATTGGGCCAGTGGATTTCCAAGATATAGCCCCCACCCCCACCCCACCCCACCCCCGATCATCACAGATCCTCCTCCATGTTTAACAGATGGAAGAAGGTAGGCTGGGTCAAATGCTTCTTTTGGCTGTCTCCACACATATACTCGGCCAGTGGTGGGAAATAAGGTAAAGGATGACTCATCAAGAAAATAACATTCTTCCACTGCTCTAGGGACTAACTGTGTAGGTTTTTACTCCACTCTAAATGCTTTGTAATGTTTGTTTTTGAAAGTAGTGGTTTTCTGATTGCAGCCCTCCCATGAAATCCGGCTTTGTGCAGCTCCCGGCAAACAGTTTCTGTGGAAACTGGGTTCTCTAGGTGGTCATTAAGCTCTGCAGTAATTTTAGAAGCTGTACTTTCTAACAATTCACATAAGAGTCCGACGGTCCCTATCTGAAAGTTTTGGTTTTCTTCCGAAGTTTTGTTTTGACAAGGAGGTTTTTCCCTCTTTCTCAAAGACTGTTGTTACTTTCGAGACAGTACTTCTTGATTCACCAAACATTTTGACTGTTTTCGTTACGCTAGCATCTGCCATATGAACATCAACAATTTGATCTCTTTGAAAGTCCAATAGATCTGTCATTTTAATTATCTTTTTCTGATATCTGAAAAGAAACAGCAATTTTAGCAAACATATTAAGCAACACTAATAATAAACTAAAAAACATAAAAATAAACGAGCTTTTGACAGTTCTATAGATATTTCAAAATTATGATGCTAGGTGTTTCCATTATTTTGTCCAACGCTTGCATATATATATATATATATTTATGTACTCTTGTCTTGACATCATTTGATGGGTGTAAACAAGCATCTCCATCATACAAGTGAGGTTGTTTGTTTCCAGTCTTCCATGAAAAACATACCTGGCTAAAATATTACTTTGCTTGGAAACAGGTGAGGATTGGCAGCATGAAGAACATCTGGTTGTAGAAAAATCTGCTTCGACAAATTCCGTCTGACCCATGCAAGCATGGAAAAGTAAACATTAAATTATGATGATGATAGCATTTGAAGTTTCTCTCAGTCTGTTGATGCCAATATGGTTGGTATTTAGTTTGAGTTTCTGCAAGTTAATTCTTGCAGAAATACCTGAGTTGTCAGGTAGATGTTCCAGAAAGTTCTCCAGTGCAAGGATTGGAGAAAAGCATTTAGTGTATGGTTTTGGGGCTGAGACAGAGTCGAGATGACAAGAGGTAAAGAAATGGATGCCTTGTGTAGTGCAACTGGTATGGAACACCAGGAGACATTGTAATACCTGTGAAGGAGTAAAAGAAGGACAGGGAAAACACACCACATTAATGAGCCAATGATGTAGTACGTTGGTGAATGAAGGTTTGCCATGTGGGCACAAAATTCTACCCTACTGAACACAGTTACATGAGTTCAAATTTTAGTTTAACCAATTAAAATATCTGAGATGAATTGATATCAACCTCATCTTTAGAGAGTCACTTCATATATGTATGGAAGTATATGTGTGTCTTTGTGTTAATTCCCCACTCCCATGCTTAGTAACCAGTGTTGGTTTGTTTATAACCCTGTAACTGAGTGGTTCAACAAAAGACACTGATACAATAAGTACTGAGCTTAAAATCTAAGTACTGAACTCAATTTGTTTAACTAAACCCTTCAAGGCAGTGCCTCAGCATGGCTGCAGTCCAATAACTGAAACAAGTATATGATAAAAGCAATATTATTTTGTTTTTTACACCATTTTTCGAAGCTTTGAAAAATTTGAAAATTAATCTTTTTATACTCTTTACTCTTTTACTTGTTTCAGTCATTTGATTGCGGCCATGCTGGAGCACCGCCTTTAGTCGAGCTAATTGACCCCAGGACTTATTCTTTGTAAGCCTAATACTTATTCTATTGGTCTCTTTTTGCTGAGCTGCTAGATTACGGGGACATAAACACACCAACATCAGTTGTCAAGCGATGGTGGGGGGGACAAACACAGACACACATACATATACACACATATATATATATACATATATACGACGGGCTTCTTTCAGTTTCCGTCTACCAAATCCACTCACAAGGCTTTGGTCGGCCCGAGGCTATAGTAGAAGACACTAGCCCAAGGTGCCACGCAGTGGGACTGCACCAGGAACCATGTGGTTGGTAAGCCAGCTACTTACCACACAGCCACTCCTGCGCCTATAAATATTATGTTTTCAAATTGATGTATCAAAGCCATCTGGTCTGTGGCAGACATGTGGTTCCATTCCCCTCTTTTATCATGAGCATCATAAGAAGCTTGCTTTGCAACCATATGGTTTCAGGCTCAGTTCTACTGCATGGCACCTTGGGCAAGTCTCATATCCCAAAGCCCCAGGCTGACCATTGCCTTGTGAATGAATTTGGTAGATGAAAACTACAAAAGCCCATTGTATGTATATTCTTCTATCCTTTACATGTTTCAGTCATTTGACTGCAACCATGCTGGAGCACTACCTCAAAAGGTTTTAGTCAAAGAAATCAATCCCAGGACTATCAGTCTCTTTTGCTGAACCACTAAGTTACAGAGACATAAACATACCAACATCAGTTGTCAAGCAGTGGTGGGGAGATAAACACACACATAAAGATATATATGCATATGTATATATATTGGAAGGTTTGGAGGTGATGTACAGGCATTATATATAAGAAAAAATACTAATCAGATGTCTGGATGGTTGTCAATTTCTCTTTTCCATTGACACTCCCTTCATACAATGGGCTTCTTTCAGTTTCCATTGGCCAAATCCACTCACAGCCTGAGGCTATGGTAGAAGACACTTGCCCAAGGTGTCACGTAGTGGGACTGAACCTAGAACTATGTAGTTGGGAAGCAAGCTTCTTACCACACAACCACGCCTGCACCTGTGTGTGAATATTTGTGTTAGTGTTTGTCCTCTGCTCTCTACTACTTCACAACCAGTGTTGGTTTGTTTATATCCCTGTAACTTAGCAGTTTGACAAACAGAAACCAACAGAATAGCTACCAAACAAGTACTAGGTTCAATCTGCATAACTAAAACCTTTCAAGGTTGCGCCCCAGCAGTCAATTGACTGAAACAAGTGAAAAATAAAAATAAATGTGGTTTTTTTCCCCCAAATATATGAGCTGTTATTTATAGCTTCATTTCTATTTGAGCAACTTCGTTAAAAGATTTATTTTAAGCATATATTTTTAAATGACACTATGTTATATTCAGAAAATGCGAAATTGTTAAAAATAATCAATAATGTATTTCTATCACACTCTAAATAAACTCTCTTACAACCATATCTAACTATAGAATCAATTGAGTGGACTTCTATGTGCATCATTGCTTGGCCTATTTTCATGTAAAGATAAAATATCTATTAACTGTCTTCCAAATCTGAATGAGACAACTGGGCACTGATGTTTGGACTCTCATGATTTGGCATGGATGACTGGACATTCAGCTTGTTTTTGGCAACTATAATTTTTGGCACTGGTGGCAAACTCACACACTCACTTGTGCACATGTATGTGCAGAGATATACGCATACAAAAAGAGAGAGTAATAGAGAGATATTACAATTTATTAATGTGGTATGAGGGAAAGAGGGTAGTTCACCTACCCCTCAGATCCTGTTATAACTTTGATCATTTCCAGCTGAGATATAGCTATGGCCAGAACCTAATAGCAAATTCCCTGGACTCACATGGCCACCATGTCCATCCTGAGCGACAGCCCCAAAGCAAAAGAGGCCCATGCTAGTCAGGCTTCCACTCACATGACCTCCCTTGTTCCTGTCTTTCCAACAAGATCCCTCAGTTGTTCACGTGACATCACTGATCCTATTCTTCCCCAGTTCCTCACCTTCAATTAATTGAACACAAATGACATAAACACTTTCACTCTTCTCATACACATAAAGAGAAATACATTCACAAAGAAAGAAAGAGAGAGAGAGAGTCAATTTCTCTCTTATTCTCTTTTCCTCAGTCACAAGCTGACATCTAACTTGTCAATGGCAAACCTTGTACAAGCTTTATTTTAGAGTCTTCTTCCACATGACTTAGCAGTAAGCCTACTACAACTACACCAAGAGATACTCTCTTAGCAGACGAACATTTGTAATCTACTTCCATCTCATTGCAGTTGCGATAAACCTTGTAACAGTTAAGTAATAGCTGTAAATATGAACATTTATTGTGTCATTCTTTTCAAGCAACCCAAAACTACCAACTGCGCGACATTCAGCTTTACACAGCTTAGCACTGTCCGAGCATAATCATAGCCAGAGCAGCTGTCTGGCTTCTGTGCTAGTGGCCCGTAAATAGCACCATTTGAACGTGATTGTTACCAGCGTTACCTTACTGGCACTTGTGTCGGTGGCACATTAGAAAATCATTCAAGCGAGGTCATTACCAGTGCCACTGGACTGGCTCCTGTGCAGGTGGCACATAAAAAACACCATTTTGAGCGTGGCCATCGCCAGTACCGTGTGACTGGCCCTCGTGCTGGTGGCACGTAAAAGCACCCACTACACTCTCGGAGTGGTCGGCGTTAGGAAGGGCATCCAGCTGTAGAAACTCTGCCAGATCAGATTGGAGCCTGGTGCAGCCATCCAGTTCACCAGTCCTCAGTCAAATCGTCCAACCCATGCTAGCATGGAAAGCGGATGTTAAACGATGATGATGATGATGATGACAGCCTTTTCTCAAACACTCTACCAATAACAATCACAATTATACCACTACATCTGGTAACTTTAACATAATACATACTGAAGGTACACAATAATTCAGCGAAAAAGAACATGGTTTATGAAGTAAACAATAGGAAATTGGAGAATAAAAAAAAAAGAAAGGGAATCAGTAAATAAATAATGTAGAGACATGCCTTCTGCCTGAATTATGCCTCATCCCAAGGAAAATTGGTGTACCCTTCTAAAATATTTGGGGGCAATTCTCATGGCATTCAACAGATCACTGTATTTTAATGCCTTATTTTGCTCGACTATGGGTGCAGTAACCTTAATCTCTGCCACAGTTTTAGGGATATGTAAGTTTAATTGTAATTGATAGGAAGTTTGGGTATGGCTGCAAGTTGAGAAGGTTGGTTGAGAAAAAGGCTGGGTTTGAAGAAGGGCTGCGTATTGCAAGTTCTCATGAGAAGGCATGTGGCTTAGTGGTTAAAGTATTCAACTCACAATCATAAGGTCATGAGTTCGATTCCCAGCATGTTGTGTCTTTGAGCAAGACACTTTATTTTGCATTGCTCCAATTCACTCAGTTAGGAAAAATGGGTTGTACCTGTATTTCAAAGAACCAGCCTAGTCGCATTCTGTATCATACTGTGTCTACTTGAGAACTATGTTAAGAGTACATGTCAGTGGAGTAGTCAGTCACTTGCATGTTACCATATATGCTGACATATAAAATGACTGAGTGTACCAAGACGGCCCCCACCCCCACCCCCGCCCAAGATTTCCATTTAAAAAGTAGGTTTTGAGCTATACTTGCTTATAAGACTACCCCAAGTTTTAGTGGAAAACAGCTCCAGTGCTGAAGGTGTAAGCTTTATAGCTAAAGGTATTGGGTGAGTTATAGCTGCCCCAATGGCTCCTGAAGTCTCTGTTTTCTTGTGTTTCAATAAAATTTTAACTATGTTTCAATCAGGAAACTTTGTATGTAACAATTCTGCAGTCTTGGTTGTTTAAATTCATCCAGTTCTTTTCAAAAAGCAGCCAAATATTGTAAATCACCTACTATAATACACAGCAAATGTACTAGTTTTGGGGTGATTTTTTTAAAGCTCAAATTCCATCCTGTACTCTGGCATATATGGTAATGTCAGGAGCAGGTTGTTCCATTGATTGGATCAACTGGAACAGTCATCATTGTAACCACCAGACTGCCAGTAAGTTAATAATTTCTAGATGCCTTCAAAGATATTAACGCAAGATGATTTATACTCATTATAGATTTCATTCAACCATTACAAAATTTTTCACAACTGCAAAGAGTTGGAAGTAAATACAAATGTTAATCAGATTTGACAGAGAATCTCTGTTGTAGAAGTTTACTATTAAATTGTGTGGAAAGAGAAAGGTATTGAATATAAAGCTTGAGTGAGGTTTGCCATTGACGACAAATTAGTTATTTGCATGACCGAGGAAAAGAGAGAGAGATGTTAACTCTCTGAAAGGTGCAGATAGAAAAAGAATTGCCATTTTAACTGTCTGACATCTCAAAAGGGAAAGAGGAAGCTTTTCTATTACAGCTGTACTAATGTCAGAGGTTGGCCTTTGACAATGACATTGGATTATCTATCTAAATCAAATTCAGTTTTCATCAAAGAGAGTTGCAAATCTGACAGGTGACACTCATAAATTCTGAGTGCAGATTCAGAAAACAATAGACATAGGCATGAAAACTAAGGTTTTAATTCTTGGGAGCAAATGAATCACTAACAGTGGCATCCTATGATACATTAGCCTCTAGCCTAAGGACAAGCAATGAATCTATTAGACTTCTTCAAACTGGATGAATATGGCTGAAAAAGTTTTGATTGCAAATTTGCTAGATCAGCATTAATCTGGTGCTTAACAACCATAACTGATTAACAATAAACAACTTTACTCAACCTATATAGTCATCCAAGTTTTTTTTTTCTTTTCTATTTAACACCACTTATGTCATCACCATTCATCAATTACTGTCTGTTTTTACAAGCCTGTAAAGACTGGACAGTAGTATTTAAACATCTGCAAGCAGAACCTTGAAAATATATTATAAGACAGTTCAATCAATTAGGCAATATTGATCTGTGAAAAATATATCAATGACATATATTTACCATTTGTTTGAGTGGCACAAAAAAAAAGCAATTCCCATCTATATTTATTCCAATTAGAATACAATATCCCTTTCTATAATGCTATTTAATAATTAATGTTTGACCAAGGGGTGTAAGTTAGTCCAAGAAATAAAGAGAAAGTACACACAAACTTTGCAGTCCCACCCAGATGGGTGAGGCTGATGTAAATGATGTCCAGTTTGCAGAGACAGAAGTGGCAATGAGTGAAACAGGAAAGCACATATGTGAGAACTTGTGGTTAAAGTATGTCAATGAGTGAATCTACCAATCAATTAAATGGATTTCATATGGATGAAACCTAATTGTTTAAACAATACAAATGTTTTCATCTGCACATTAATCCATCAGATAAGAACCATACAAAAGATTAAACAATTGTGCTGACTGATAAACAATATTATATTCTTTTCCCATCAAAGCACGTCATTGTGCTCTTTTATTTTTACTTTCATTTTTCTATGCATGGCTTAAAGATGTTTCTTTTTACTGTTTGATGCCCTTTCTGTTGCTAACTCTTACCTGTTTTTCAAGTAAGGGATCTTTTATTTCACAAGGAAACAAGAAATGAGTGGATAATTTGTTGACAGGACAAGCGATAATGACCACACCACAGTTAGCGAATGATTTTAATAGAGCACCCACCCCCCACACACACACACATCCAGCTTAAGGAGTAACCACATGTATATCCAGCTTAACCCTGCTATATGATGGTATATGGCAACTGATGACTGCATAGAAGCTTTTAAATGTACATTATAAGGTTATTACCTAGATAATATTGAAAAAAAAAAGAATATAATATATATACGAGGGGGTGTTGAAAAGTTCCTGGCTTTTGGCAGAAGAAAATACAGGAGGGTCAATTAATTATGATTTTATTGAACATATTCCCCTCTCAGATCCACACACTTTTTGCAACACTCCTTCAGTCTTTCTAAGCCCTGTAAAATAACTCAGTAGGCTGGGCCTCCAACCAGACTAGGAGCCAGAAACTCTGAGCTAAAACCTTTCCTGCCTGATAGTGTCTGTGAGGAAGTGAAGTCAAACAAAATCAGCCACAACAATAAATCAAGACAGAAAATCTAGAACCCACTAACCTTATATATCCTGAACAGAGCCTGAAGACACAACACAAGTTGTGCCTCAGGCACATGGGGATGAGAATAGTCATTCACTGCAGCAGTTAGACAGTGAGAACTACTATCATTCTTGTGTTGCTGAGTGCTTAGTCCCATTGTTTCTAGGGTATGAGACATTTTGGCAAGCAGCCACTTTGATACTATGTATTTTCCTTCACTGATTCAACACTAACTCTTTGACACCAGACGTTTTAATATATCTCTTGTTCTCTACCTCTTTCTGTCAACCCCTTTCTCTCATTCTCTTACTCTATGTGTATATTTGTGTGCATGTATGTCTGGGATTGATAAAAATGAAATATCATGGAAGTACAGGGGTTGATGCAAACAACTAACCCCACTCCCTTCAAAATTGCCAGCCTTGTGCCATATTTTAAAACCATTTTCATTGCTGTTAATACAACCCACCAATAGTAACAGTCATCAGTTACCTTCTCAAATTTTCATCTGCTGAATTTTCACTTGTCTAGAACTGCTATCACAACTAGCATACACACACACTGCTAAGTATGTCAACAAAAATATTCTCACACATACTCATAGGTGTATGTATGGTTGTGTGGATATAAAATTTGCTTTGTAACCATGTGGTTCTACTTCACTGTGTAGTACCTTCTGTGAGTGTCTTCTGCTGTGAACTTGGGCCAACAAATACTTGGTGTGTATAATTGATAAATAAAAACTGTATGTATGTATGTATGTATGTCTTCTATTTGTTAATTATTATAAATCTTCCATTGAGGAGGGAGCCGGTTTCCAACAAAGATACAAGACTCCATCTTTAAGATGTTGTTAACACAGACAAATTCACATTTGGAACTTGAGAAAAGTCTAGCATATTTTTACTGTTCCACTCACAGAAATGTATGAATTAGCTGGTCAATTTCTCTTTCTGAAAATACCAGTTTATCTAGATTCTCCTTTCAGCATTTACTAACAAAACCTAGTGCTCCAATTATTATTAGTATGAATATGAATTCATAGTCTAGATGTAGAAGCTGGAGGTTTTGAAGCAGTTGTCCATAGACATCCTCTTTTTCTTTGATTTTCAAAGAGATATTTATATCTGCAGGGCAGCTGACCTCTATGATGGTACATACCTTTGCCCCTCTGTCCCAAACAACAATATCTGGCCTGTTCTGTTTACATTTGACAGAAGTTTTGATGGAGATATTCCACCAGTATTCCTTGAGTTGGGGTTTATGAACATATTCCATAATAGAGGGATTTTCTAAGTTTATTTCAGGACAGTCTTTTTTTGAGATGGCATTGTAAATTGTTTCAGCAACAACATCGTGCCGCATAGGGAGGTAGTACCATGACAACATTTTAGGACAGCTGCTAATCACATGTGTGATGTCTTCTACCGAAACATGACATAGCCTACACATGTGGTTGCACCTTGGGATTACAAGAGTGTCACTATCTTTCTTATTCATCAGGTACTTAGTGGCAAATCTCCTGTTCCTGGATTGCAAATGCATAACCCTCAAAGTGCAATGTGATGTAGTGGGCTGTGCTTTGTGTCAATTCTACTGTCTTCTTCAAGCTTCCGGGCAACATACCTATGCATAGTCTTTTTTTTTCTTTGTATGCTGAGTACTTCCCATCCAGGTCTTCTCTGAGGTAAGAGAGCCCAGCTGTTTTGGGGCTGTATAGGAGATAATCAGGAAGAGAGTGCTTCTTGAGGAGCTCACTGCCAACTCTTACAATATTGCTCACTTCACTTTTCAGCACTGCATCAATATATTTATTTTTGCTGCTGTTGTTTAGCAGGTGCTGCCAAAGTGATACTATAACAGTCTCTCGACAAATTGTCCTTTAACTCAGAGCTTTCAAAGACAAGTGATATAAAAAAAAAATTCTTTGTCAACAACAGGAAGGAAATCCATCTGTAAAACACAGCTATGATAAGTATTTCACCAACCCATGCTAGTATGAGAAAATGGACGTAAAATGAACAAACAGACATACATGCTCATTCTGACAAACAGATTAAAATGTTTTGTTCAGTAGTTTTGCTCGCTGTTTATTTTGGTGGACAAGGTGGACCGTCAAAAAAAAAAAGAAAAAAAACCCAAAAGGGAAGTGGATATGGTGACGGTCCGCCTTCATTTCGTAGATGTATTATATATATATGCCTGAGAAACACTACCCTCTTCCCTCTCAATAAGCACAACATATAAATAAACCCAGTGGCGTAGCTAGAGGGTGTGCCAACTGGGGCAGCTCATGAGTTTAAGAAATAATGTAGTCCTCGATACAAAAGTGTCACCCCTTGGCGAACCGCTCCTTGTCTTCTCCCAGTTATGCTATTGCACATGCTCAAATGCATACTTTGGTGAACCCAGATGCACACAGCATCAATCCTCATCTTATAGGGCATTTGGATGTGACTTCATAGAGTAATATAGGTAGGTGTGTCGTTTAGAAAATCAGGTACATCTAAATTTGTGACATTACGCATATTACATATGTAAAATATAAAAACGAATAGTCGGATGTGAGAGCAGTACTCCACCATCGAGTAGTTTTCACATCTGGGATGTAGCTAGCAGCATAAAGTCTATCATGGACACACTCCAACCTCTGGCCTCCAGATTTACTCTTTTCTTTTTCTATACTTTCTATTAATTCTAGAATGGCATTTGCTCCTCGGTACTAACTGATTGTTGTTACCTCCACCCAGACACTCTTATCTCACTCGTTTCTCCTTTTAGCATCCATGTTGTGTACAACTCACTCTGTACTATCCATTTCATCTAGTCTTTTGTTCCCGAAAACATCAACCCTCAAGAATTATTTCTCCGTAATCATCGACTTAAGACAGTTTAAGAAGAACGTTAATGACATTAATCTCACTAGTACTAGGGCAAAGAAAGAATATGGGCTTTTAAAAGACTTTGGCATCGCTCTTTCCTCCAGACCTAATAACAAATTCATTATTAGCGTAATTACAGGAGTTGGTAAATTCAGACAAATATAAAACTCCATAGAAGAATAATTGAAAAATGATTAAGAAAAATAAAATCAGTCAATTTGCATTCCTCAAAATTTTAATTTTAAAATCCTATTTTTATGAATTTGATGGATTTTGTTATACGTTCTCCCTTAATTTCCACAACCCTTGTTTAGTAGCAGACGGCAAGCAGTGGAATTATTTATTCGTAGATTCTAAACGGAAACCAAGATATCTATAAAATTCTATTAAAATAGGCCAGTATTTTATATAGCTTAAAATATCATTTAAACATTAAAAGAAAAAGGGAAAATAAGAAAAAATTTATCGAGGAAGATCTGCAAAAGTTGAAAAATAAACCAATTTCGTCAATGTTTTTGTGACAAACATCTTTCACTGCGACACACTTATTACATTTGAAGAAAAAAGATATAATCTTGTAGCATTTTTAAAGCAGAGTAAAAAATTCAAATTATCTTTTAAAGGAATTATTTATTATTACTATTCATATTATTTTATTTTAATTTTTGAATAAAATTTGTCCATGTTATACAGTCTGCTTCAAGAATTACATTTCCGGTTAGTTCACAGTGAAGACCAATGTGTCGCCATTTTAATATTCTGAGGTATCATCTGTAACAATGTTGAATTGTTTTATTGTTAAAAGTCGTTAATATACAGTATAATTACTATTGGTAAGTTGCAATGCTACTTTGATCTTTAACTTTACTTGGAAACGAAAAAACAAATTAGCAAATGCGAAAGCCAACATGATCTTTTTACACTACTTTGTTTTTATTTGTGCGCTTGCTTTTTAATTGTAAATTTGCTGTGATTGGGTTAATGTTCCAAGAGCCATAAGACATTCGAAGGGCTTAATATCTCGGTTATACAGCCTATAAATCATATAGAAAATAGATATACATTTTAAACGAACATTTCATCATTTTAATACGAATTATTAGAATAAAGCACAGTCCAAATTCGCACATTCGCCTAATCAACACATCGATATAGTCACGTAAATTCTAGAACTTGATATAATTTTAATTAAAGTAATGCTGGTTTTCTAAAAATACCGTTATTATTTATAGCAGTAATCATTATCCTTATTGTTTTTATTAGAGTGGCATCGAGAACTGTTTTTACACGTCAGTAGTTGTTGATAATCCCCAAGCGAGCAGGCCTACGATCAAAGGCAGACCAGCTTCACTGTCCTTTTTTCTTTTTTTTTCTGTTAGCCAAATATAATATATTTGCTGGTTTTAAAACGGTTCGTTGTGATATGAGTAAAATTTGGCTGCTATATTTAGCAAGTTCAACAACCACGTTTCAGCCATCTCGCAATGATGCACTCACATCAAACATTTGAATTAAAACATGTAACATCTTGTAGCACTCCCACCTCCTTGTTGTTTATATTGCGTGTTGCAATTTATCCTGGCGTAACCTTACTGCGTTCTAATTAATGTTATTTACATGTAATCATGTTGGTTGGTGCTGCTTTTTTATTTTTAATTTCGTATTCATTTTGAATTAAGCTGGTTACATTATGTAGTAATGGAAAATGATAAAAGACACCCTAATCCTAAAAGGCCTATATCGATTGAGACTTTTAAGCTGTACCTATTCACTAGTTGATTGTTTAATAGCTATGAAATATTTCTGTTCGAGATTTTTGTGAAACTTATATATATATATATATATATATATATATATATATATATATATATATATATATAATACAAAAAATATATATGCATGTATACACACATATATGTATATACTTTCATCTACATGTGTATATAGATGCATATCAGGGTACAGGACGTTAGAACAATGAACTACAGACAACGGAACGAACACATAGGAAGACAGAAAGCCACTTGGAATTATTCATCAGCTGCCTCTATTCTAACTCTACGTTTCGAAGATATACAGGGTGTCCACAAAATCTGGGTACATGGGATTAACACATACTTTAAGAAATTATTATATTTAATAATTGTTTATGTAATGATTTTATTTACTCCATGTCCCCAGACTTTGTGGATACCCTATATATATATATATATATATATATATATATATATATATATATATATATATACACACATATACTCACACACACATATTTTGGATAAGAGCTAGTGCAATTGTAGAGCAGACAAGCATCTATTTAGCACTCAGATAGAATTCTTAAACTCCAACTTCTTAATCATGGTAAAGTACTCCAGAAACAGATAAATTGGCTAAAAGAAAGACAAAGCGCGAACGAATATCAAAGAGGAATGATGGACAATTATAGGTATAAGGAATGCATTTATAAACTGTTATAGATATTTACAGCTGTTTCAAATATTCAGTGGATGGTTGATAGTATAGCTTTTATTTGTTTTAACCAATGGACTGTGACCATACTAGAGCACCACATTGAAGCGTTTTCAATGAAGAAATCATCCACAGTACTTTTAAAAGACTGGTATCTATTTTATCAGTCTCTTTTGCCAAACTGCTTAGTTATGGGAACGTAGGCAAACCAACACTGAGTGCCAAATGATTGGCAGGGTGTGGAGGGCATCTACAAACACAAAGGTACACACACACACACATTGATATATGTGCTAACCAATCACTTGGGTTATCCCAGAAACGGCTGTAAGACTTCAAATTCACCTTACCCTAATTAAATTATTCCTTTCTCTCTCTCTCTCTCTCTCTCTCTCTCTCTCTCTCTCTCTCTCTATATATATATATATATATATATATATATATATATATATATATATATATATATATATTTGTTTTGCAAGATTTTTGATGTGAAATCGTGTGTTGAAACAGATGTTGTTGTACTTGGGGATGGTCATATTGCCAGGATAGGAATGGGATTTGCCCACTCTATAGGAGCAAATCATGGAATACCATAGAAAGGACTAAGAAGAAAATAGGGAAGGCAAGCTCATGGTACGATAGCCACAAGTACCAGAGCGTCATGTTCGTCGACACCACCCCTAGAGGCGAACTGGCGTACCACTTAAGAAGGGCCCTAGACAAACTTAAGCTAAGAATTAAGGTTGTTGAAAGGCCAGGCAACCCTATTAAATCCCTTATCAGTAGAACATACCCTTTCAGTAGAACCCCCTGCATTGATAGGAACTGTATCGTATGTAGATTTAGCCCACAAACGAACTGCAAAACCAGAAATGTGGTCTATAGTATAAGATGTACAGAGGGACGATGCAGAAATAAGACAATGACATAAGTAGGCGAAACAGCAAGGAGCATAGGGGAGCGGGCAAACGAACATTGGAGGGAACTTAAGGAAGGGAAGAACTCATCAGTTCTGTACCAGCACGCTGAGCAAGAACATAGAGGCTCAATCAACAACATAGAAATTAAAATCTTATCTACACATAGCAGTGATGCAGCACTTAGACAAATTACTGAAGCTACACACATAATAGAAGAGAAACCTAGCCTGAATAGGAAACTAGAATGGAACACTAACACACACCACTAACAAACCACAAACCACAGCATGTGACAACATGTTACCCATAAACCAATAATAATATGAACAAAGTATAATACAATACATAGATAAACAAATGGAATTAAATACTACATACGTTAACAAAATTTAATTAAACCCAAAAACAAAAAAAACACACACACACACACATGAACAAATAAATAAATAAAAACAAATACAAACGAACACGTATTAACAGAGTATATAGGTGATACAGACACTCCCCATACACACATGCACTTACAAAAGACACAGACACATTGAAAGACGCATGCATAGACACATACAATAGGAATACAAAATACAAAATGGCTGATATTTAGCAAGGTGAGACACACATAAGAAGGAAGGAAACAAAGGACCACTGATGAGGTCACAGAAGTGTGACGAAAGAACTCTGGCCGAAATAAGATTAAGATTAATGTAATATAAAGCTGAAGCAAATTAACACCAAATATACAGTGCGTGTGTTTTTATTGGCTAAACTGGCAATATGACCATCCCCAAGTACAACAACACATATATATATATATATATATATATATATATATATACACACACACACACACACACACAGAGTTTCTTTCTGTTTCTTATTTCTTTACTGCCCACACAGAGGGGATAAATAAGGACAGACAAACGGATTAAGTCGATTATATCAACCCCAGTGTGTAACTCGTACTTATTTAATCGACCCCGAAAGGATGAATGGTAAAGTCGACCTCGGATGAATTCGAACTCAGAACGTAGCGACAGATGAAATACCGCTAAGCATTTAGCACGTCGCGTTAATGTTTCTGCCAGCTCGCCGCCTTTCTGTTTCTGAATACCAAATTGACTCACAAAGCTTTAGTTGGCTTGGGACCATAGTAGAAAACACTTGCCCAAGATGCCATATAGTGGGACTGAACTTGAGACCATGTGTTGGAAAGCAAATTTCTTACTGCACAGCCATGCCTGTGCCTATAATGCATATTATGCAAATAGATATGCATTTTGAGGCATCAGTACCTTCATGCAAGCAACATAGAATATTCTCTTCAGAAGGAGGAATGGTAAATGCATTCTTTACACCTATAATTGTTTGTTCATCTTCCTCTAGAGCAAATTAATTACAGCAAATTCAAGATTCTATGTGTAAACAAATTTATAATACACGTTTTGCAAGGTTAAAAATGTTTATTAAATATACTGCAACTTGGTTTACAAATTTTATATACATATTTATATAATATCATCAGATGCTATCATTATCATAATTTAATATTCACTTTTCCATGTTTGAATGGTTCAAATGCAATTTTTTGAGGCAGTTTTTCTATGGCTAGATCACTTGTATGACTGTGATACTTGATTGCAACCATCATGTGATGTGGAGACAATGATACACACATACACACACACACATGAGACAGGTTTCTTTCTCTTACCAAATCCACTCACAAGGCTTTGGTTAGCATGTTTCTTAACCACATGCATGGCTTTTATGTATGTATATATATTATTATATATATATATATATATTCGTGTGTGTATATATATATATATATATATATATATATATATATATGCATATATACATACATATATATACATACTTACATATACATGTATATATATATATGCATATATGGGTACAGGACATCACTAAACGTAAACAACATGAAATACGAAAACATGGAATATGGAGACGAACTTTTGTATGCAGACCATACAAAAGTTGGTCTTCGTATTTCATGTCATTTACATTTTGTGATGTCCTGTATCCATATATGCATATATATATATATATATATATATATATATATATGCATATATATATATATATATATATATATATATATATATATATATATATGTAAGTATGTACATATATGTATGTATATATAATTTTATTATATGATGGAATCTGCTGGCAAAGATGCCATATGAGTGTTCAGTTTTTGTTGAATAACCTGTAAAAATGATTTGTTTATAGTAATCAAATGTATGCGCTGTATATTAACTCACTCCCTCTATCAAATCAACATTGCCAGGTGCACAATGTACCATATCAGGTGTCAAAATGATGGCATAAAACATCTAGGAATTGAAACCAAGATCTCATGATCATGAGTGCAACACCCTAACCACTAGGCCATGCACCCTCACACACATATACATTTGTACATCTCTGTGTTTATGTGTATTAGTATATATATTTGTCATCATCATTTCACATCTCCTTACTGTGCTGGTTTGGGTTGAACAGTTTAACATGATCTGATAGGTCTGAGGGACACACCTTGCTCCACCATCTTCATATTAACATAGTTTCTATGTCTGGATGTCATTCCTAATCCGAGCCACTTTACAGAATGTACCAGATGCATTTTTTTCAGTATTAGTAAGATTGACTAGTGTAACTTGTCTGAGTAAAGAACATCTATGATTGAAATGGAGAATAGGAGAGAAAGTAATGATTTTAGGCAAGATATTGAAATTAAACTATGATGAGGGAACAGATCTATTGTTGTGAGAGCATTGTTCACGTACACTAACATTTACACATCTAGTGAAGCATGCACACCTCTTTTCTTTCTTTGTCTTCACAAATCCTATGTATTAGAAACACATGTCCCCCTACCATGTTGTACTGCATTTCATGCACAAGCATAATTTAATCTGCTTTTCATTGTCAGCAGAGATAGTAGCTCTTTGAACTTTTTCCAACCTGTTCTTATTCTGGTTCCTATTGTTACAGAGTACCCCTTCCTATTACTAATTAAATCACCTAGCTAACAGAAACTAATGACTATTTCTATGGAGCTTTCTAAGCAGCTGAGAAAATCTATTTCCTTGGTGTTCTGCATGCTTAATTCCCCTTGTGCAGCTGTCACATATGAAGGCTACCTTTGCAGTTAAACATTGATCCCACTTACCACTCATGCATCCATTGTTTGCATCAGATACATTGGTGTTTCAACCAACTCCTTTTCTGCATATTAAGTATGGCTATTTCCCAGACAGCAGCAGAGTCCTGTCATCTTTTCTATTTGTCATAACTTTAGATTTAGCTAAGTTTACTTTTAAGGTTCTTCAATTCCAGGTTTTGCTTCCATGTCTGGCATTTTTTCTTCAAATCTGCTATAAAAACAAGGTCAACAGCATAAAGGAGTTCCAACAGATAGCCAATCTTAAACACCACTGTTATGCTTAGAGGACTAAATTAACAGGAAGGGGCTGAGGATCAAGTCTTGATGGACCCTTACCAGTATGCTAAGTTTATTGCTGTATTCATTGTTAACTGCCCCTTCATACATAGCTTGTCTGGCCCTCACTAGCCATCCATCTACCTCTAACTTCTTTTGTGCCCACCAGATGACAATGTGAGGGACCCTTTTAAAAATTTTTTCCAGGTCTATATATGGTAAGTGTGGTGACTTGTAGCTGTGTATTTCTCTTATACTCGTCTCACTTGGAAGATTGCACTCTTAGTGAGTGGTGGTATTCTTGGCATTCAACCAAACTGCATCTCATTTAGGCTAATACTACTCTAAATCAATTTTGCAATTACTCAGTAACTTTGATGACCTGGTTCAACAATTTGATGTCTCTGTAGTTTCTCTTTAGTGTATCTCCTTTGCCTTTATACAGTTTATAAATGGTGCTGCTGTGCCAGTCATTGTGCATGACACTTTCTTGCATCACTTTATTGACTATTCATATAAATAACCTGTATCCTACTTTGCCAGCTGTGTGTGTAAGTGTGTGTGCGCATGCATATTTTAGGGTGAAATATAAGTCTTTTTTTGCTGATAAGTCTATATAAATACATCTGTGAAGTGTAGACATCTCTCTGTAGAAACAGGAACACCTATACATATCAGTGTGTCAGCTTACATAGATGGACATCTAGAGTATGAAATTTGATTTAGCTAAATTATAATAGATTATTTGCAGCGCTTAATGATAGTGTCTGGATGACAAACCAAATTATCACCTACCTAAATCATCTAATCATCTCCTCCCCCAAAAATTCATGAATTCTAAAAGCAATTGAAAAGCGACTGTGTGACCTTTTTCTCCTTCAAATCAAATATGATGTGTTAATTTTGTTTTTTAGAAAAATTATACAAATTGAATTCGAGTATGGTGTGAATTGATATTTTTCTTCTCTTTCAGTTTCTGTATGAATACCTTAAATTAAAATCCAAAATACTCTAAGCATGTCTCGGAAAAATAGACCTACAGCTGCTTCATGGGACAGGCAAGTATTTTCATCTCATATTCTTCTTCACTCAGTTCCCTTTGGAATATAAGCCATCATCATATTGCCTTCCAAGTTCTGTCCTGGGCAGTTCTTTCTATCAACTTCTAGTTTTTTTTTATTTTCTTCCTTCACTCTTCTTTTGCCTAGAATTTCTTTGACCAAAATCTCTCATCAGTCTCTAAGGCAAAGGAGCTTTCATCATCATCATTTAGCATACGTCTTCCATGCTGGCAAACCAGAAGACTGCATCAAGCTCTACTGTCTATTTTGCCATGGTTTTTACAGCTGGATATCCTTCTAATGCCAACCTCTTTACAGAATGAACTGAGTGCAATTTGCGACACCAACACCAGTGAGGTCTGTTTGGCATAGTTTGTACAGTTCGATGCCTTTCCTAATGCCAAACACATTACAGAGTGGACTGGGTGCTTTTCATGTAGCACCAGCAAAGTCTTCTTTGATTCAAAACAAACTGATTTATTTTGCTTTCTTTTGATGTTTTCATAACAAGATGTTAATCCTATACACAACCCCCAACCAGGATGACTGGCTTGTGTTAAGTATCCGTTTACTGTCGTGCCCACAGACAAGCAGTAGGCACCATTCTTTGTAACATTTGGAGGGGACTGCCCCTTCATAAGGACTCATTTTCTTATGTTTTGGGAAAGGAACAAATATCACAAAATTTCAATTATTTCTTCTCCAATAGACTCGAGATTTCATGCTTACATAAGTAGCTATTTGGTACTTGTTTGTCACTTATATCCTTGTTAGACGTATTAAAACCACTTAATACTATTTCCTTCTTTTCTTTTATTACTATGAGCTGACACACTTTCTATTGACGGCTTTAGAAATGACGGTTACAGTTTAACTATTTAAAAAATATAGATTTAATGAATTTTATTTTTGTTACATTGTTGTTCCATTTTATTTTTGTCTTTTGAAATATAAGTTGCTCAATTTTGTCATTGTTAACATGCCACAAATGCAAATATTTGTTCATTTCTGTCAAAGTAATTTTAAAAATATCTTGTTACTAACTACCACAGTTTAGGAATACTGGCTTTACAGCCATAGTAGACCACCAAGCTAGATGTTTTACAATATTTAATTTTATCCTTCTACTTTCTGCCTAATCCCACCAAACTTGTTATGGTTAGCACACTAATCCTAACTTCTGTTGACAAAATAAATCACAATTTACTGGTATTAAGTCAGTTGACTATCATCATCATCGTTTAATATCTGCTTTCCATGCTAGCATGGGTTGGACGATTTGAATGAGGACTGGCGAACCAGATGGCTGCACGAGGATCCATTCTGATCTGGCAGAGTTTCTATAGCTGGATGCCCTTCCTAACGCCAACCACTCCGAGAGTGTAGTGGGTGCTTTTACGTGCCACCGGCATGAGGGCCAGTCAGGCAGTACTGGCAACGGCCACGCTCAAGTGGTGTTTTTTACGTGCCACCTGCACAGGAGCCAGTCCAGCGGCACTGGCAATGACCATTATTTTTAACTTGTTTCTTATATGTGTGTGTGTGAAGGCACATATCTCAGTGGTTAGAGCATTGAGCTCACAATCATAAGGTTATGAGTTTGATTCCCAGACCGGGCTGCATGTTGTGTTCTTGAGCAAGACACTTTATTTCACATTGCTCCAGTTCATTCATCTGTATAAAGAGTTGCAACGTCACAGGTGCCAAGCTGCATCGACCTTTGCCTTTACCTTGAATAACATTGGTGACATGGAGAGGGGAGGCTGGTATGCATGGGCGACTGCCAGTCTTCCATAAAAACAACCCTAGGTTGTGTGTTCACCAGTGAGGCAACTTTGCATCCAGACTTATACCCCAGAGGGCAACCTTTTAGGTGCACCCATGGTCATTTTTGACTGACAGTCTTAAAGGATATATATACATTGTGTATACAGTTAGATGTACAACTGCTGCAGCTGCTGGTAAGTTTATACGCCAGGTAGAGCATGATCATCATCAAGTCCTCTTCCAGTATAGTTGAGTGGTTATTACAGTACTCAGTAGTTTAATGGTTATGAGATGCAGAGCAAGTGTTGGAGAGATTATCATAAACACAGGCTTATATGATTTGCTTCCCATGTATGTTTCACTGTTGTGGTTATTTGCAACCTCATAGGTGGGTGTTCTAAGTGCATTTTGATGCCAAACCATAGCAAATCCTGAGGGAAGCACTTTATTGTTCTCTGTTACACAGATCAAATGCAGAGTTTGCAAATAACCACAGTTATAATATACACACGCACATACACTCATACAAATATATACATGTGTGTGTATGTATTGCGATTGCTGCATTGTTATCAGCACCACAGCCATGATTAAGATTACATTTCACACATACCATATAAACACACTGCCAATGTAAACTAATTTGATATCCCCATGATGCACAAATCACCTGACACTACCACTTATATAAGGAAAAAGTAGAACAATATTTTCACACAACCAAAGTAGCAGCATCACCACCACCATCATCATCATCATTAATTTTGTGTCTGCTTTTTCCATTCTGGCATGGGTCTGTCAAGACTCCTCCTGAAGCCAACTCTTGCTTGTTTATGAAGTAAGGTCCATCCTTCCATGCCTCTGCACTTTGAACTGTTGCTAGATATTTTATTTAGGGGACACATAAATCTGTGAACACTGTAGAAACAGTCATTGCAAAGACACAAATACAAGCATGCATGTGTTTGACGTGCACACGTGTGTGTGTGTATGTATACAGGCATGACTGTGTGGTAAGTAGTTTGCTTACCAACCACAAGGTTACCAGTTTCAGTCCCACTGCATGGCACCTTTGGCAAGTATCTTCTACTATAGCCTCAGGCCAACCAAACCCTTGTGAGTGGATTTGGTAGATGGAAACTGGAAGAAGCTTGTTGTGTATATATATATGTGTGTGTGTGTGTGTGTGTGTATCTGTGTTTGCAACCACTTGACAACCGATATTGGTGTGTTTACATCGCCATAACTTAGCGGTTCGGCAAAACAGACTGATAGAATAAGTACTAGGCTTACAAAGAATAAGTCCTGGGGTCGATTTATTTGACTGAAGGCATTGTTCCAGCATGGGCCACAGTCGAATAGCTGAAACAAGTAAAAGAATATATGTATCATCATCATCATCATCATCGTTTAACGTCCGCTTTCCATGCTAGCATGGGTTGGACGATTTGACTGAGGACTGGTGAAACCGGATGGCAACACCAGGCTCCAGTCTAATTTGGCAGAGTTTCTACAGCTGGATGCCCTTCCTAACGCCAACCACTCAGAGAGTGTAGTGGGTGCTTTTACGTGTCACCCGCACGAAAACGGCCACGCTCGAAATGGTGTCTTTTATGTGCCACCCGCACAAGCCAGTCCAGGGGCACTGGCAACGATCTCGCTCGAAAATCCTACGGGAGCCAGTCAGGCGGTACTGGCAACGGCCACGCTCAAAATGGTGCATCTCATGTGCCACCCGCACAAGAACCAGTCCAGGGGCACTGGCAACGATCTTACTTGGCTTGCCGGGTCTTCTCACGCACAGCACATTTCCAAAGGTCTCGGTCAGTAGTCATCGCCTCGGTGAGGCCCAATGTACGATGGTCTTGCCTCACCACCTCAGCCCAGGTCTTCCTGGGCCTACCTCTTCCACGGGTTCCCTCAACTGTTAGGGTGTGGCACTTTTTCACGCAGCTATCCTCATCCATTCTCACCACATGTCCATACCAGCGCAATCGTCTCTCTTGCACACCACAACTGATGCTTCTAATGTTCAGCTTTTCTCTCAAGATACTTACACTCTGACGGGTATTCACATTCACATTACACATCCAACGGAGCATACTGGCTTCATTCCTTGCAAGCTTACGTATGTCCTCAGCAGTTACACCCCATGTTTCACTGCCATGTAGCATGGCTGTTCGTACGCATGTGTCATACAGTCTGCCTTTTACTCTGAGTGAGAGTCCCTTTGTCGCCAGCAGGGGTAAGAGCTCTCTAAACTTTGCCCAGGCTATTCTTATTCTAGCAGCTACACTTTCAGCGCACCCACCCCCACTACTAACTTGGTCGCCCAGATAGCGGAAGCTATCGATTACCTCTAGTTTTTCACCCTGGAATGAGATAGAAGTTATTTCCTGTTTGTTTACAGTCTTTATTGCACCTGAACATCTGCCACAAACAAAAACTAACTTGCTAGTTAACCTGCCTTTGATGTTGCTGCACCTCTTATGTGTCCATAGCTTGCACCGGGTACATCTTATAGAGTTACTACCTACTCCTTTTCTACATACTGAGCAGGGCCATCTACCTGAAGGGGTTTGTGTTTTATCTACCTTCCTACTTATTAGGATTTTGGTTTTAGCTAGGTTGACTCTAAGGCCCTTCAATTCTAGACCTTGCTTCCACACCTGAAACTTCTCCTCTAGTTCTGATAGTGACTCCGCAATTAGGGCAAGGTCATCAGCATAGAGGAGCTTCCAGGGGCAACCTGTCTTGAACTCCTCTGTGATTGCCTGGAGGACTATGATAAATAAGAGGGGGCTGAGGACGGAACCTTGATGGACCCCTACCTCTACCCGGAATTCATTGCTGTACTCATTTCCAACCCTCACCTTACTGGCAGCATCTCTGTACATGGCTCGCACAGCTCTCACTAACCATTCTTCTATCCCAAGTTTCCTCATTGACCACCAGATAAGGGATCGGGGGACCCTGTCAAAGGCTTTCTCCATGTCAACGAAAGCCAGGTACAGAGGTTTATCCTTAGCTAGGTATTTCTCCTGCAACTGTCTCACTAGAAATAAGGCATCAGTAGTGCTTTTACCTGGCACGAACCCAAACTGCATCTCATCTAAATTGATTCGCTCCCTAATTAGTTGGGCTATGACCCTCTCTGTAACTTTCATAACCTGATCTAACAGCTTGATGCCTCTGTAATTATTTGTATCTAAAGTGTCACCTTTACCTTTGTAGCAGTTGACTATGATGCTGCTACACCAGTCATTGGGTATGACTCCTTCGTGTATCACCTGGTTCGTAATACGGGTGACTAGGCTATAGCCAACACTGCCAGATATTTTGAGCATCTCTGCAGTGATTCCTGATGGGCCGGGGGCTTTCCCGGTCTTCATACTCTTAATTGCTTTATCTACCCTGGTACTATCAACTCAGATAGCTGGTCCCTCTATTGGGTCGACATACGGCAGGCTCTCTTTCTCCCATTCATTCTCTTTATTAAGCAATCTATCGTAGTGGCATCTCCAGACCTCTTTCTTTGCATCCTCATTTAATGCAAGCGTACCATCATCCATGCGAACACATTTCTCTCCTACAACATCACTATTCTCTCTCCTACACTGTCTTGCAACACGAAATACCTCGAGTCTTTGGTCCTCACGGCGCAGAACATTGGCAAATCTTTCCTTATCTGCTTCCCCTCTGGCTAAATAAACCTGTCGCCTAGCCTCCCTTCTGGCACATTGGTACAATTCCCTGCTACCACCGTTCTTCCAGTCCTTCCAAGCCTGTTTCTTTTGTCTAATAGCCCTGTCTACCTCCTTGTTCCACCACCACGTTACTCTGGGTCGGGAGGGGACCTTACACCACCCACAAATCTGGTCGGTGGCTTTCAACAGGTTGTCCCGCAGAAATCTCCAATTGTCTTCCACGTTGTATGATGCTATATCCCCTTCTATTTCGTTAAATGCTTCAAGTAACTTGTCTCTAAGTCTCTGTCCGTTTGCAGGGTCTTTAAGCTTCCACACCCTTCTCCTCCAAGCCTGTCTAATTCTGGGCACCCATTTTGCCTTGATCCCAAAGTCGCTAACTACTAATCTATGTTGTGGGGTACATTCTTCGCCAGGGTAGGTTTTGGCATTTATAAGCCGCCCTCTTTCCCTATTTCTGGCGAGGATGTAGTCGATTTGGCTAGAGTGTCTGCCGGAGCGGTAGGTGACTAGGTGACTGGCAGGTTTCCTGAAGTTGGTATTGCATCACAGAACTCCAGCAGTCTGGTTCCCTCCTCGTTGCGGGAACCGAAGCCATAGCCTCCATGTATGCCATGGAAGCCTCCAGCACGACGTCCGACATGACCGTTGAAGTCTCCAGCCACAAAGAGAAGGTCCCTGTCACTCGTCGACGAGGTAGTTTGCAAGAGGGTGTCATAGAATTGGTCTTTCAGACCATCTGGTAGCCCCGGTTGAGGTGCATAGGCTGAGATGACAGTAGCTAATCTATGATGAAGCACTAGTCTGATCTTAAGTACTCTGTCACTTACTCTAATGACCTCGATTACCTTATCCACCCATTTCTCCGCTAGAAGTATTCCTACGCCCCCGACCCCGTCAGTGTTCCCTGCCCAGAAAATCTTGTACCTGTGTTCTTTGCCTGTGAGGAACCTCGCAGAACCTCCTCTCCATCTTACTTCCTGGATGCAGCACATATCTACGCGTCTCCGTTCAAGCATCTCAACAATTTCACCAGATCTACCTTTCAGCGTGCCGACGTTGAGAGTGCCAATCCTAACAGTATGGGTGTTGGGGGTGTGGGCCTGTAGCCTGGGAAGGGGAAAAGCAGTGTCGTGTACCTGAAAAGAAAACTTGCAATTGGAAGAATTCATAAGCAAAACAGTACCTACAACCTGCAAACATTACTCAAACTTAATGCGCTACCCAAAGGTAGGGGAGAGGATGGCCAAGGCCACTAGATGGGTTCCGGGAGACAGCCGAGGATGACAGGATGACAGAGGAATGCACTTCCGGTGGAGGGGGTGGGAGGGCGGGTTACCGTCAGCGAGTAGATAGGGCTCTTAATTGTAGATTTTAAATATTTGAGAGACAACAATGCATAAATCGTAATTTTTAAAAGAGCAATGAATTCTAGGTGAATAGAATATATACGTAGCATGAATTTAGGAAGCTTAGAAAATGAATAAGTATGAATTTAAGACAAAAACTGAATTCAATTGAATTTCATGGAGAGAAACAAGATAAATAATAGAGGGCAGACTAAAGCGCGAAGGTATGAGATGTTTGAGGCCATAAATAAATAAAAATCTCTAT
>NC_142928.1:182865440-182940440 GCF_046866305.1 Octopus bimaculoides | reverse complement strand
CATTGTGAGATCCCTTTAGTTTTGTCTCACTGAAGACATATAAAACCCCTCTAGTGCTGGTGCCAGCACTCAAGTATTGTCTGTAAAATGGTTGGTGATAGGAAGAGTATCCATCTAAAATGATACATTTCAACACTCTAAGAGTAGTAAGCAAGGACGTAGACTGTGACAACCAGTCTAATCCATGCCAACATGGAAAGCAAAAGTAAAATGATGATGATGATGATGTGTGTGTATGACATGCTACCTTACAGTTTCCATCTTCCAAATTTTACTCACAAGCATTGGTTGACCTGAGGCTACTGTAGAAGATACTTGCCAATAAAAATATTATAAACACCAGATGTACATAGATCAGAAGTAACATTTCCTAGACACATATGACATACACCAGAACATCTGTACAGAAACATATCTTCCCTACTAAGATGATACTTAACTGACATAAGACTCCATACAACCACATCTATTATATATACAACATCTATCTGACAACTTTTCAACTGCTCACATATATACTAATAAACTTAACAAATAAAGACAGCAGATATAATTGTGAAATAGGAAGATGGCAACAGTTAATGATGAGCCTTTTTTTTTTTCTCTTTTTTTTATATTCAGTGATGAAGATCTATTACAAGATGACATCTTGGGTATAAGTGCATTTCAAAGTTCTAAGGTAATTATTATTCTATTTTTAATCATTATCAACTTTTTCAGTTCCTTTTATCCCATAATAAAATGTCACCACGAGTGATGATCTACCACACAGCATGAACCTTTTCAACTTTGAATTTTCATTGTCTCTTTGAGGTTCCACATTCTGAGGCCTAAATTCATGGTTTCTTCCTTGATCATGTACAAAACATAATTTCTTATTTTTTAGAAGATATTTCATTATAAATTTATCCAAAAAAAATTGTCTCATATATCCTGGGAGCTCCTCTATGCTTATGACCTTCTTCTTATAGCTGAATCACTACCAGAACTAGTGACCAAGTTAGTAGCAGAGATGGATGCTCCAAGAGTGTAGCTGTGAGAATAAGAATAGGCTGGGCAAAGTTCAGAGAGCTCCTACTTCTGTTGGCAACAAAGGGCCTCTCTCTCAGAGTGAAAAGCAGATTGTATGATGCCTGTGTGCGAACAACTATGTTACAGCAGTGAAACGTGGGCTGTGACAGCCGAGGGCATGTAGGCTTGAAAGAAATGAAGCCAGTATGCTTCGCTGGATGTGCAATGTCAGTGTGCATGTTTGACAGAGTGTAAGTATCTTGAGAGAGAAGTTGAACTTAAGAGGCATCAGCTATGGTGTGCAAGAGAGACAACTGCACTAGTATGGTTGTGTGATGCGTATGGACAAAAACAGCTCTGTAATGAAGTGTCGATCTCTAACTGTGGAAGGAACCTATGGTAGAGGTAGACCCAGGAAGACATGGATGAGGTGGTAGAGACAATGACTGGTGACTGAGACCTTTGGTGATATGCTGTGCTTGAGAAGACCCATCAAACCAAGTGAAATCATAGTCGTGGCCGATGCTGGTGTCACATAACTGGCATGTCAAAAGCCCGTTTCAAGGTTTGGGTCTAATGGAGGCAAAGTGGCCAATGCCAGTGGTATGTTAATGTCACCTTTTGAATGTTGGGCCACATGGAGGCAACGATGAATAACCAAGACTTTTGGCACCATGTTGTGATTGAGAAGACCCATCAAGCCAAGTAAAACTGCAGTTGTGGCAAATACTGATGTTACACAAATGGCACCCATGCCAGTGGCATGTAAAAACATCCATTACATTCTTGGAGTGGTTAGTGTTAGGAAGGGTATCCCGCCATAGAAACCATGCCAAATCAGACTGGAGTGTGGTGCAGCTTTCCAGCTTACTAGTCCTGGTCAAACCATCCAACCCATGACAGCTGCCAACCATAAGGGTCTTTAACATTATTTGGTCTTTGTATACAATGTTCTCTTTTGCATTCTAGTATAAGTATTGTGCTGTCAAGAATTGCTGGACAAATTTGTTTAATCAAGATAAATTGAGACATAAAACTAAATAAACCATGTTTTAATTACTAAGATGTTGGAAGTTAATCTACAAAGAAAAAAATAAGATGAAATATTCGAGATTTGTCTAAATTTAAAGGATTGTTTAACTTATGCTGGGCCCAGATTTACAGGCATTGAAAGAAAGTAATCACTCTCGGTTAATTATCATTTCATAAAATCAATATGAGAATTAGTGGAAAAATAGAAGTCACTGAAAAGACCTAAAGAATGGTTTTAAAAACTCCAAATTTTGTGGTAATTATAATTTTAATCATCAGTATGTTGAAAAATGCTTGACCTTCAAGAGAAACTTTAACATTGCAATTAAATTTGTATTTTGATAATTTATGTCTGAATTTGAACTTGTGAATATTTCTTCCTAGGAAAAAGAGGAGTCTGATGAAGAACTTGATGAAGATGCTTTACTTGGTAGTGATAATGAGTACAGTGAAACTACTAAAGAATCCACTGTTAAAGTTGAAAAGATTCCATCTACTAATGCTGCTGGTATCCCATCACAGACTTCATATCAGAGCCATCTAAAAAGAAGAGATGAACTTGAAATGGAAGAATATGAGCTGTTAGAGTAAGTATTCATAAGTCTCAGACTTTCTTGGCAGACACATACAACCTATTCTGTGTTGCCGATGTTAATATGAAAAACAGTGACGACAGTGTGGGAAATAATTTTAAATTAGTGAAACTTTCATGTTGCAGAGTGTTGATTTGGCAGAATCAGAAGAGCATCGGTGTATAGTTATACCTTTCAGTATATAGTTAGATTCCTTTACATTCTGAATTCAGATCTTGCCAAGGTCAACTTTACCTTTCATCTGTCAGGCATCAACAAAATAAATACCAGCCAAATACTGCGTTGATTTCATTTACTGTAGCTCTCTCCCAAAATGTGTAAGCCTTGTGCCAGTGTAAGAAATAAATATATTTGCATGTTGATTTTGATACATATTGGGTCATCCCATAAATAATGCGTTTTTTTTATACTTCTTTTATTTTTCAAAACTAAAATAAACAAAGTTCTTTTTTAACGTAAAATCTACTCTCCTTCATTTTCTACAATACTCTTCCATCTATCTGGTAGACTTGCAAGGCCCCTCTTCCAAAATTCATTTGTCTGTGACAAAAAATACTCTTCAAGTATTGTTCTGACCTCACCTACAAAATTCATATTTTTGCCGTCCAAATGATTTTGAAGACTGCGGAATAAATGATGATCAGATGGGGCAATGTCTGGCGAATATGGTGGGTGTAGCATCGTTCCCCATTCAAATTGCTCCAGCCTTTGGAATGTCATTCTTGCTGTATGTGGCTGAGCATTATCCTGATGGAAGAACACCTTTTGTCTTGAAACTGAAAATGGTCGTTTTGCTTCTAGTGCTGACTTGAGAGACTAAATCCAAGCTTCTCTGCTAGTTCCTCAATAGTTACGATGGGATTTTGTTCCACCAGGGTTTGCAGGACATCCTTGTCCAGCTCTACAGATCTTCCAGGACAAGGCTTGTCTTCTAGTCTGTAGTTTCCAGCTTGGAATTTCTGGAACCACTGTTGACACTGGCTTACGCTTATTCAATTAATATTCCTTGCACTTTCCACCGTGTTGTTACCTTTATTGAACTCACAAAGCAAAATATACCAAATATGCTCCTTTGTTACTTCCATTATAACTTTAAAAAACGAAATGTTAAAATCAAACTGCACTCTTCAAAACTTGCACTAAGAATAAGAAGAAGTTAAAATTTTTACCTGCTTTTAATGCAAGTTGATGCAGGTAGTTTATCCCGTCCCCCTCCGACTTTTAGTTCATGCAATTGAAAAAAAACGCATTCTTTATGGGATGACCTAATGTGTGTGTTTGTGTGTACTCTTGTCTTGATATCATGTGATGGTTCAGTGAATTTTCCTCACCGGAAAAAGTATATATGTATTTGCATTGGAAGCCCTTCGCATCTGTGTGTGTGTATGTGTTCATGTATACCTTTGTCTTGACATCAGTTGATGGTTGTAAATAAGCATCATCTCCGCAATCTGGGCGACCAAGTTAGTAGTGGGGGTGGGTGCGCTGAAAGTGTAGCTGCTAGAATAAGAATAGCCTGGGCAAAGTTTAGAGAGCTCTTACCCCTGCTGGCAACAAAGGGACTCTCACTCAGAGTAAAAGGCAGACTGTATGACGCATGCGTACGAACAGCCATGCTACATGGCAGTGAAACATGGGCTGTAACTGCTGAAGACATACGTAAACTCGCAAGGAATGAAGCCAGTATGCTCCGTTGGATGTGTAATGTGAATGTGAATACCCGTCAGAGTGTAAGTATCTTGAGAGAAAAGCTGAACATTAGAAGCATCAGTTGTGGTGTGCAAGAGAGACGATTGCGCTGGTATGGACATGTGGTGAGAATGGATGAGGATAGCTGCGTGAAAAAGTGCCACACCCTAACAGTTGAGGGAACCCGTGGAAGAGGTAGGCCCAGGAAGACCTGGGCTGAGGTGGTGAGGCAAGACCTTCGTACATTGGGCCTCACCGAGGCGATGACTACTGACCGAGACCTTTGGAAATGTGCTGTGCGTGAGAAGACCCGGCAAGCCAAGTAAGATCGTTGCCAGTGCCCCTGGACTGGTTCTTGTGCGGGTGGCACATGAGATGCACCATTTTGAGCGTGGCCGTTGCCAGTACTGCCTGACTGGCTCCCGTAGGATTTTCGAGCGAGATCGTTGCCAGTGCCCCTGGACTGGCTTGTGCGGGTAGCACATAAAAGACACCATTTCGAGCGTGGCCGTTTTTGTGCGGGTGACACGTAAAAGCACCCACTACACTCTCTGAGTGGTTGGCGTTAGGAAGGGCATCCAGCTGTAGAAACTCTGCCAAATTAGATTGGAGCCTGGTGTTGCCATCCGGTTTCACCAGTCCTCAGTCAAATCGTCCAACCCATGCTAGCATGGAAAGCGGACGTTAAACGATGATGATGATGATGATGGTACAATCAATGTTTATTTCCAGTCTTCTGTGAAAAACACAACATGAGAAAACATTACCTTGCTTGGAAACAAGTGAGGGTTTAAAGCAGGAAAAGCATCCTTCTGTAGAAAGTCTACCTCAACGAATCTTGTATGACCCATGCAAGCATGGAAAAGCACACTTGAAATAATGATGATGTGAGGAGGTCTACTGTCTCTTTTGATGATGTTCTAAGTGCCTGCAGTGATATTTTTCATTGGTGGTGTTTATGTATTAAGGAATCAAGACCCCCACCCCCCACCTAACCTCCATCATAAGTTAGAGGTTAGAAAGAGACTTAGAGGCATTTTTCAGACCAAGTAGAGCTGCTTTCATTTGTTACCAGATGATAATCAAGACTTAGTAGAGCTTGTCTCAGTCCCCAGACTTACCAGCTCCTGTCAGACTGTCCAAACCATGCCAGCATAGAAGATAAACATAAAATGGTGATGATAGTGATCTTCATCATCAGTCTGATTTTTTTTTTTTTTTTTTTTCTGTATTGGTTTTACTGATAGGAAATTCACAAAGAACCATTTCCAAAAAAAGCAATTATATTTCTAACCCTAATTTTAGAGTTCCTTCTGATGCTGATTTTGAAGGAGAAGATGTCATTGAAGTTGCTGATCCTTCTGAGTTAGATGGTTTTGAGACTGGACAAGGGAACCTTACAGAGGTGAGTCATTAGTTCTCATTTATTTCAGCATTTGTAAAGCGTTTCCAAAAATGAAATAATTGTCTTCACTTATGTTGATGTTGCTGTAAAGGCAATACTACAAAAATATACTTTAATTATTATTCTGAACACAATGTGGGCTTCTCTTTTCCTTTACTTTCTTTTTACTACTGTTCCTCTATTTAGTATAAGCTTTTCTTTCGCTCTCTTAGCTCATGATAAAAAGTTAAGTTGGTGTTGTAGCCACAGGTCAACCTTGATCAAGCAAACCTATAATTGATGGCATTACCTCTGTGTTCATCTCATCTTTTCAGATACAGTGTTATCTAAGACAGCATTGTTCAGTTGTCCTGTCTTTTTTGTAAGGTGGTAGGATGGGATTTGTAAGGAGATTTCTAGCAGGTTGTGAGATCAAATAGAGGTGGAATTGGAATGAATAAATGGCATTTGATGAAGCTTTGACTAGTTTACAAGTTGTATTTTTATGAAGTCATTTTTGTTTTGTTTGAAATGGATAATACACTAGAGGAGTGAACATGTGTGAAGGTTTGAAACTTGTGTAACTGACTACAGGGCCCCAAGTTTGAAGTGAGAAAATTTTGATATATCAATCATCTTGATGTTTATTCCAATGTAAGAATACTTTGTCATTCTCTTAGTAGTTTTTTTCTTGGTCTTATATTAAGTGATGGCACATGGCTTTGTGGCTAAGATATTTCACTCACAATCACAAGATTCTAGTTTCAATTCCTGTTCCAGGTGGTGTGTTGTGTTCTTGAGCATGACACTTCATTTCACTTTGCTCCATCCACTCAGCTGTAAATGAGTAACCCTATGACAGATTGGTGTCCTTGCTCAGGGAGAATGTTGTGATCTCGGTCATGGAAACCAGGTAAACAGCTCTATGAGTCCTTCAACTGAAGACAGTAATGACCAGGATTTCATAATGTTACATTAAGCCAGAGTAATTTTCTTATTCTAAACCAGTGGTTCTCAACCCTGGGGGTTCACGCAAGCAAAATAGTAAATGAGGATCTGCAGTAATATTTTAGGGTCCATGAACACGTTTTGCTTTATATGTATTTGTTGCAAGAAACAGCTAGGTTTCTTTTTCTAACATGTTATGTAGTTCAACTTACACAAGGGAATGGATGATAAACAAAATAGGGATTTTGAAAGAAGTGCCTATGAAACTAGATTTTAATCATTCAATGGCTATGGAGACCCGCCAGAATAAAATAATAATCAAAGAGGGTCCTAGGCTAAAAATGGTTGAGAAGCATTACTCTAAACTGTTCTTAGCTATTGAGATAAATCAGGCGTAGACTGAGAGTATTAAGGGATCTCAGGCATAACTGTTTATCAGGCCCCTTTGACTGTGTTTTAGTAGAGTTAACATGTAGGGTGCAGGCCCCTCAGAGCTCCGGACCCTAGGGCAGTGCCTGATTGACCAACGGCTCGGCCTGCCCCTGAAGTAAATGGATTAATCTAAACGTGAATATTATGATGTGACTTATGAAACTTATTTCTCACTACACAGGATGGAAATGCTGAACATTTTGCTGCTTCAAACATCAGTGGACAGTCAATCAGTGAAATAGGAACTGAAAGCTATAACCATCCTGTTAATGATTATGAATCATTCCAGAGCCAAGAAGAAGACTACGAGGTTTGTAATTTTGTTTTATATACTTTCACCTTTCACTGCTAGCAATTAATCTTTGATGCTGTTTAGTAGTAAATTGTTTATATTTTCTTATTAAGAAGTATCTGAAACTACTTGTCTTGGAGAGCAACTATTTGGAAAGTAGATATTTTGGACCAGTCCACATGAAATAGAGAATTGCAAAACAAGAAGTTGGAAAATGTTTTACTGTTATTTATTCACCATTACACGTGTTTCATTTTCTAATAGAAATTACAAAGTTTTACATATTAGGTAGATATATGGAGAATTTCCTATTAGAAATTCTTCAGACAAAGAATTAACTCTTTTGTTATCATATTTCTGTTGAGATGATCTGTTTTTCTTTCATTTAATTTTAATTTAACAAATAATTTAGTAAAATAATTTAGTAATCATTAAGCTAGTGTTAGGAATATAAACTGTGACTAAGGTTTGGTGGAAGATTTTAATTCAAAACTTATGAAAATAAGACATTTGTACTACAGAGCCTGAGCCAGTTTCAGCTGAGTTGGTATTGAAAGGGTTAAGTAATTAAATAGAGAATATGTAGATTTTTAAACTAAGGTAAGTAATATAGCTAAAATAAAAGAAAGCAATGCATGTGTGTAATTATTTTTCTATTCTAACACCTTTAATTTCTTAAATGCTTCACTTTGACCAAACTTTCAGTACAAAAGTAAACAAACATAGGCATAGGAGTGGCTGTGTGGTAAGTAGCTTGCTTACGAACCACATGGTTCTGGGTTCATTCTGCTATGGCCTCGAGCCGACCAAAGCCTTGTGAGTGGATTTGGTTGACGAAAACTGAAAGAAGCCCGTCATATATATGTATATATATAAATGTTTGTGTGTCTGTGTTTGTCCCCCAAACATTGCTTGACAACCGATGCTGGTGTGTTTACGTGCCCGTAACTTAGCGGTTCAGCAAAAGGAGACTGATAGAATAAGTACTAAGCTTACAAAGAATAAGTCCTGGGGTAGATTTGCTCGACTAAAGGTGGTGCTCCAGTATAGACACAGTCAAAATGATTGAAACAAGTAAAAGAGTAAATGATAATTCACAGTTTTCTGTTTGTTTAATGTACTCTTCTGCAACTTCCTGTTACTCTAAATATAAGTAGTGTACTTGCTTAAAAAAGTTTAAAAAATGCAAAGAAGCTGAACTATTGTCTTCCATGCTAATGGTGTCTCTGAGTTATTCTCCAAACAATTCTATTGTTCCATGCCAATCAGTGTACCTTATTGTATATTTACTTAATGATTCTCCCATCAGTACTTTAATAATAAATCAAACCATGTGGCCTATTGTTAAGGGTGTTGAGCTCATAATCATCAGGTTATGAGTTCAATTCTTGTACTGGGCAACATGCTGTATCCTTGAGTAAGGCACTTTGTTTCATGTCATTCCAATCTACTCAGCTGAAATGAGTAACAACTGAATGCTAATTGTAAACCTATCTCTTGTCTTTCACAACCTGAGGGCTAAGAGTGTGTCTTTGTTTGCTCACGATTGTATAGGCACCTTAAACAATTAGCAAAAGCACAGCATATGCTACCAAATAATAACTGCTTGGAAGTAGTGGCAACCATTGTGGGGTTTTTTGAGGTTTTTGTTTTTTTAATTCACATGTACTTTGAAATCTTTGCTTCATTGATAAAGTCATAAAGCCAAATATATCCAGAGTTCTCTCCCATGCATTCCTAGATAACTTTTTAATGTTATTTGCAATGTGTGTGTGTGTGTGTTGATGCTATGATATAAATTCATTCTGTCACTTAGCATAGAATAGTTCATTTGAAACAAGTAATAAATGAATCAACTAATACCAAAGCCATGAATCTGCAACATCTGTAGAGAGAACTGAAGAATTTAACACACACACATACATATATATATATATATATATATATATATATATATGATAGAAACAGATTTCAAAGAAAAAAGACTCCATGTGGTATAAATAGTGGAAAAGTAAAAATAAACAAAGAAAATGCACTCTAGGTATAAAAGTAATTACCTATTTTTTTAATAAAAACAAAGATATATACATACAGATAAATGATTTGAGGTGGAATTAAGAAGTATAAAAATCACTATTATGGTTCAATATAGAAAGTCATACTGGTTTCATCATCACTGTTCACTGACTTTGAATCAACAGTCAGTGAACAGCAATGACGAAACAGTATGACTTGCTATGTCAACTCATAATAATGGCTTTTATACTTCTTAATTTCCCCTCAGATCATTTATTTGTATGTATGCGTGAGAAGACCCGGCAAGCCAAGTGAGATCGTTGCCAGTGCCCCTGGACTGGCTCTTGTGCGGGTGGCACATAAGATGTACCATCCTGAGCGTGACCGTTGCCGGTACCGCCTAACTGGCCTTGTAGGGTTTTCGAGCGAGATCGTTGCCAGTGCCCCTGGACTGGCTCTTGTGCGGGTGGCACATAAAAGATACCATTTCGAGCGTGGCCGTTTTTGTGCGGGTGACACGTAAAAGCACCCACTACACTCTCTGAGTGGTTGGCGTTAGGAAGGGCATCCAGCTGTAGAAACTCTGCCAAATTAGATTGGAGCCTGGTGTTGCCATCCGGTTGCACCAGTCCTCAGTCAAATCGTCCAACCCATGCTAGCATGGAAGGCGGACGTTAAACGATGATGATGATGATGATATAAAAAAAGCCATTACTTTTATACCTAGTGTGCATTTTCTTTGTTTCTTTTTACTTTTCCCCTATATATATGCTAGGGAGCAAATTGAAATGGTATACATAACAATAGAGGAAACAGCCACATGAACTTATGGTTTTGTTATTAAAGTAGAAGTGAGCTATGGAATTCTGGGGGTGGTTTGTCTGTACTAGTAGATTTAAGCAAGAAATATAAACAGAAAATTATTTCAAATGTGAAAATATTGTTAATGTTTTATTGAAATTTTGTTTGTTACAGGACAAAACTATTAAAGGCTTTGAGGAGAGCAGTGAGAGTGAAGACGAGGAGAAAGGACGAGGTCGTTTCATCAGCGAACGCTCTAACATTATCTCTATTGCAACTACTAAGCCTAAAACAAGAACAGACATTCCAGATACATTGGGTAATTTTTTTTCTTCTTTTTTCTGTGAACTTATGTTGGTTATCATAGTTCTGCTGGGCATGGCTGTGTGGCTCAGAAGCTCACTTTGTAACCATGTGGTTTCAGGTTCAGCCCTATTGTGTGGCGGCTTAGGCAAGCGTCTTCTACTATAACCCCAGACTAACTAATGCCTTGTGAATGAATTTGCTAGACAAAAATTGTGTGGATAACTATTATCTGTGTGTGTGTCCATTGTTTGTTCCCCGTCACTGTTTGATGACTTATTGGATTGTTTATGTCCCTGTAACTTAGTGGCTTGGCAAAAGAGATCAATCAGTGAGACAAGTAGCAGGATTAAAAATAAACACACGGGTTGATTTGTTCAACCGAACCCTTCAACATGGTGCCCCAGCATGGCCACAGTCTAATGACTGAAACAAGTGAAAGATAAAAGCTTTCTTGAATAGTTAAAATGTTAGCCACATGATCATGAGATCTGGGGTTCCATCCCAATGCATGGCATCTAGGGCAAGTGTTTTCTACCATAACATTCAAGTCAATCCAAGTTTTGAGATGGACATTGAGTAGGCAGAAACTGTAGAAGCCAGTTGGATGTTCATTAGCTGTAAAGTTGGTTCTGCCTTAGAATTATGTTACATGTACAAGTGTCTGTGGAATACTCAGCCACCATTGAGTAGCAAGTTCAGTCGATTGAATATCTGGCATACTGTCAAAAAAGGGATAAAGTTCCTTCTCAAGTCATAGACACATAGGACCTTTTCGCAGATTCTCTGGCATAAATACTTCCTTCTAGACAGTCAGTCACATGGTAACTCATTTTTGCCAACTGAGTGGGCTGGTACAATGTGAAATGAAATGTTTTGCTCAAGAACAACACATCACCCAGTCAAGGAATTGAAACCACAATCTTACTAATCACAAATCCAACACCCTAACCATTAAGCCATGCACTGCCAAGCACTGTCAAAACTGACATGCTATACATTTAAATTTGTAAATTGGCAGAACAAATCATGCCCAATTCTGAGTCTCTTTCGTGGACGGTCAGGTGGCGGGGGGGGGGGGGGGGCATAAACTCTGCAATTTCCTATAATCCCCATCATCATCATCATCATGGGTTGGATGGTTTGACTGAAGACTGGCAAGCCAGGAGGCTGCACCAGGCTCCAATTTGATCTGATAAGGTTTCTGCAGCTAGATGCCCTTCCAAACGCCAACCACTCCAAGAGTGTAATGGGTGCTTTTTATGTGCCACCAACACAGGAGCCAGTCAGGTGTCACTGACATCGACCACGCTCAAATAGTGCTTTTTACGTGCACTGGCATCAACCATGCTTGAATGGTGCTTTTTACCTGCCACCAGCACAGGTGCGAGTTGGACAGCATTGGCATTGGCCACACTTGAATGTTGCTTTTTATGTACCACCGGCACAGGTGCCAATCAGGCAGCACTGGCATCAGTCACACTCGAATGGTGCTTTTTACCTGCCACCAGCACAGGTGCGAGTTGGACAGCATTGGCATTGGCCACACTTGAATGTTGCTTTTTACATGCAACCAGCACAAGTGTGACCAATTTGTAAATGGTAGGTACAGTAGTTGAGTAGATAATATAGAGCATTTCTAGTGTTTAAGTTGTATTATAAAGGTTTTGCTTCACAATTTCTGTTTTTGCTTCTGTAAGATTTCAGGCTTGATTCAAACATCCATGTTTATCCTTTGTTATTTTTTATTTAATTTTAAAATCTTAAGAAAATATATAATTAACTTAGATATTTTGGTTAATGATTCTCAGAAACATCTTTTTAAGAAGCATATAAATGTATTTTCACAATCATTCCATGTTAATCATCAAAATTCTAATAATCTAATGATTTTTTTTTTCACTCTAATTCAGAGATAAGTGAAGAACAACAAGCACAAATTGATCAATTTTTAAATGAGCGAAACCGTCGTGGTGGAAGGCGTGGTTACCGCGGAGGACATGATAACAGAGTGCATCCCAGGCAAGCAACGTACAACACTTGGACAAGCAATACTACTGCTTCCGGCATGCAACCGCCTTCACATCTGACTGACAAGAGACCTGGCAGTTATAAAGTCCAGAGCAATCCAAACATAACTGTTGCTGAGACTGAGGTCTACCCCATCACAATAACAGGAAGAGGAAGTTACAATCAGCATCACAATGCAAATCAACCTCATCTGCAACAGCAGCAGCCACAGCCCCAAGCACAGCAGCAACAACCACCACCACCACCACAACACATCTATCATCAGCAGCAGCATCACCACCACCAACAACAACACATACCACAGCAACAACACCATCACCCTCAAGTTCCCCAGCATCCCCCTCCATCTCCTAACCCTCCTTCTACTCCTCAGGTAATACATCATCCAAGCCATATGTATCAGCAACCACAGCCGCAGCATCCGACTGTAGTAACCAATCAACCCCAGTCTGCAGTCCCTCATCATTACACCCAGCCGGTGTCTATGACGTCATCAGCTCCTTTAGCAGCACCTGCATCAGTTGTGATGGCCCCTACCAATAGTAACCCTTCACAACAACAAGGACGTAAAATACTCATTAATCCACATTTCCGTGGAGCTAAGCTTGAAAGCCAACCACCTCCTGTGATACCATCATCGTCTGCTATTGCATCTACTCCAATGATGCAACAACCACAGCAGAGACATCGACATTACCAACCAGTTGCACAGCAGGTATTTCACACTTGTTTCTCAATGCATTTTGCTGTTAACTTTTCAGTTTGAAAAATGATCTTGTTGCAGTTTTGGTTATGTAGCTTCAATTGCTTTTGTTTCCATGTTTTGGGGGCATCGGTAGTTTGTGAGATTACAGTTCAGGATTTACTGAAGAAATTGGCAAAAGTTCCATTTGCACTGTTTGTACAAGGTACATTACTCTGCTTGTCTCAATCTTGCTAACACACACACAGATTTTTTTACAACTAAAGATTAGCTGAGAGAATGGCTTCATATATGATTGATTGCTCCAACAATTTCCCCATCATAGAATAATTAAATATAACATGAACTATCAAGTGAACCTCTAGATAGGTGCAGACATGGCTGTATGGTGAGTTTCTGGGTTCGGTCCCACTGTGTGGTACCTTGGGAAAGAGTCTTCTATTATAGTCTCAGGCTTTGTGAGAGTGAATTTGGTTGGTTTATATATCATCATCATCATCATTTAATGTCTGTTGTCCATGCTGGCATGGGTTGGACGGTTTGATTGGAGTTGGTAAGCTGGAAGGCTGTGCCAGGCTCCAGTCTGATTTGGTATGGTTTTCTACGGTTGGATGTCCTTTCTAATGCCAACCACTCTGAGTGTGTAATGGATGCTTTTACATGCCACTAGCATAGGTGCCACATATATGTGTATGTGTGCGTGCATATCTTTAGGTATCCGTATGTCTTTGTCCCCCACCACCACTTGCAAGCTGTGTTGGTTTGTTTATGTCCTTGTAATTTAGTAGTTCGGCAAAAGAGATCAATAGAATAAGTACCAGGCTCTAAAAAAAGAAAGTACTGGTGTCAATTCAGTCTAATGACTAAAAGAAATAAAAGCTAATAGTCACTTGATATGCTAGGAATAGGTATCATATTGGTCAGTGTAATCCAAAAATAGAGAATATATTGGTCAGTGTAATCCAAAATATGCCCTCTACTTGATCAGATCTAACTTAAAGCTAAACATTAATGTGTAATTTGTTTTCTTTGAGATTTATGAAATGGGTAATAGACACAAACTATAGAAGCAGTAATGAACAATTCAGTCTGAGATATATACAAAAAAGGAATTGGCTAAGGCACCTTTGACCATAGGACTCTCCTGCAACCAATCAATAACAATAATTGACATAACTGTTAAGATAACATTATTCATTGCATTCTACACATGTACTGCTTTGTTTTCAACTTTAACTGAAAACAAAACTGTCTGGTTAAGACTTTTGCTTACCAACCACATTGTTTTGAGTTCAGTCTCACTGCATGGCACCTCGGTCAAGTGCCTTGTACTTTATATAACTCTAGATCCACCAAAGCCTTGTGAAGTGGATTCAGTAGATGGAAACTGAAAGAAGCCTTTCATTTGTGTGTATATATATATTACTGATGTCACATACTTGATGTATGTTTTTTTGGAGCCTGGTGTAGAATTTCATCCAGGGTCAATCCCTTTAAAATGTCGAGTGTTAAAAAACACAAGGCCTCAAAATCAGGCAAAACAAATTGCTCCTTAAGGGGAAGAAATGGTGGATATTGATCTTTCACTGTTATTTCAGCTCAACACTACTATATACCTGAGTCATCCTCGAAACGAATTCAAATCGCTGGTCTGAGGTATATATGCAAATCGTGTAAAAATCTATCTGCTGAAGTGCTCCAGTGCCGCACAAGTAAGACAAAATTAAATTTTGAATTAGAAACAGCTCCAATAATGGAATCATTACCAATGTCACATACTGAATGCATGTGCTTTTCTTATAAGCTTAGCTGGAGTTTTCAGAATAAACTGTCTACACTACACAATGTGCTTCACTGTTAATTTTCCTTGATCTAGTTAATTGATCCCCTCTTTATACTGTATATATGTATATGATGGAATATCTTGTGAACAACAAATGAGGGTTCAGTAAAAAATGCATCATCCATGCCAAATGTATCAGCAACCACAGCCGCAGCATCCGAATGTAGTAACCAATCAGCCCGTCTGCAGTCCCTCATCATTACACCCAGCCAGTGTCTATGACGTCATCAGCACCTTTAGCAGCACCTGCATCAGTTGTGATGGCCCCTACCAATAGTAACCCTTCACAACAACAAGGCCATAAAATACTCATTAATCCACATTTCTGTGGAGCTAAAATTGAAAGCCAACCACCTCCTGTGATATCATTCACGAATGTGTCTTTTGAGGCCTGCTGCTGTCTTGCAAACCTTTTGGCAAATGGAACAAGTTGAGGACTCAGTTTGCTTGAGTGTGAGTGGATCATTCAGTATGTGTTTTTTTCAGTAGACTGCAAGGCCTTCTTTGCTTCATGCCACAAATCCACAATGACAGGTAAGGTTTTCATTTAAAAGAGCAGCGGTTTGCCAGCATGCCTTCATGCTTACATGAAGTTGGTCCCAATGTTGGAGTCGACTTTGCTCAAATCTTTGAACTGAAGAGAAACAGGACTGGTGCCAGGTCCTGCATTCTGATGCTTTGTTCTCCCAGGAAGAAAAGGGGATGTTGCATCACTTCAGATTAATTTGTATGTTTAGGTGTGTGCGTGTTTGTGTCTCCTTGTCTTGATGTCACTTGATAGTTGTAAATGATTGTCACTGTCGTACAAGCTGTGTCATTCATTTCCAATATTTTGCAAAAAGATGTTTGGCCATGAGGAAATTTTTCGTTTCTTGGTAATATGTGGGTTGGTGACAGGAAGGGCATCTGACTGTCAAAAATCTGCCTCAGTTAACTCCATCCAACCCATGCAAGCATGGAAAAGTAGGCATTAAAATAATAAAGAAATAACGATGTTTTGATTTCTCTCAACAGACTAGTTATGTCCAGCCTAATCCTGCTGAAGCTTGGCCTCCTGCAGCAGCAGCACAAGCACCCCAACAACATTCTTATGCTCCAAATACCCAACCAATGATGCATCCACAGACACACTACACTCCTGTTTCACAGCCATATCAAGGTTAGTAGCCTTTTTATTTTAAATTTTGAATTCAAACTTTGTACTTTGTTCAAGTTCTGTCTAGACTCTCCTTGTGTCTTCTATTATTGCTACTACTATTACTTCAAAGATTCTGCTCCCACTTACTGTCACACAATTCAACTCTCATATCTCACTTTTCGGATGAGTTATTAATCCTATTACTTTAAGCGCCTTTCCCTCAAATGTCATCCATCTAGAATATTCATGGGCAAACTGCAGCCCATGGGACTTTGTGCATGGCATGCCTAAATGAAAAATTAACTTGAAGTTTTTTAGTATTGCAGCCCACCTGATGATGAGCAATATCTCAGGTGGCCCACTTCTCGAAAAGGGATGCCCATGCCTGATCAAGATCTTTCTACTTGCCCACGTTTTCTTTCAATTGTTTTAACTGTCCCATTCTGATGCTAACCTCAGTGATGTACTTGTTAGATTGCCCCTGCTGATTATCAGAAATATTATGACAGATCATGTCAAATAATTTGCTACTCATCACTATTCTGTAATATTTCTAGAGGTCAGTAGTTAAACTGAATTCCTTCATTTAGTTTTGAAAATAAACAGTGGACAAAGCCAACATCTGTTGTTTATCTGCTAAAGTTTGAGGACCACTGCCTCAACATACTAAAAGTTCTCTTCCCTTGCCTTTTGTACATAGGAGACATTGGGTTTGAATTGTCGTTGTGCTATCAGATCACATTCTTTCCCCTGCAAAGAATTTTATATTAAAGTGTGCTTTGCCCACTGATGTCACACAAAGTCATTCCAGTATCTAGGTACAACCAAATGACTAAATTAATATTAAGCAGAGCTTTGGCAAACTTTGTCTTGCAGCCAATACTCATTGTGCATGTCGTTCTGCAGTCACTGGAGAATACACAACCCAACTTACATACAACATTGACCTCTTTTTTTCCATGCTTGCATGGATCAGAGGGGTTTACACATGTCCTCAGCAGTCATGGCCCATGTTTCACTGCCATGTAGCATGGCTGTTCACACACGTGTAATACAGTCTACTTTTCACTCTGAGCAAGAGACCCTTTGTCACCAGCTCTCTAAACTTTGCCCAGGCTATTCTTTTTCTATGCACACACACACAGAGGTTTCTTTCAGTTTCCATCTATCAAATCCACTCTCAAGGCTTTGTTCAGCCTCAAAGCTATAGTCAAAGACACTTGCCCAAAGTGCCGTGCAATGGAGACTGAACCTGTAACCATGTAGTTGAGAGGCAAACTTCCTAATGACACAACCACATCTGTACTTATCTTATTAAGGGAGAAATTAAAGCAATAAATAATATACAACTGATATTTCAAATAGAAATGGATGTACAAATGGGAAAAATCAGCTGTAGTTTCAAAACTATCTCAATGTATATCACCAAGTCAGAGTTCCTTTTTTGATGTTTATTTCTCTTAGTGCTTAGGTTATTTGACTCAAAATTGTAAGGTGGTGAGTTCAATTCCTGATGGCACATTGTGTGCTTGAGCAAAACACTTTATTTCACATTGCTCCAGTCCACTCAATTGGTAAAAATGAGTTGTACCTATATTTCAAAGGGCCAGCTCTGTCACATTGTGTCACGCTGAATCCCCCTGAGAAATATATTAAGGATTTGCATATCTGTGGAGTGCTCAGCCACTTGCATATTAATTTTACATGCAGACTGTTTCATTGATCGGATCAACTGGTGCACTCATCGTCATAACCAATGGAGTGCCAGTCATATTTCTCCTTTATCACTGGATATTGTGATAGAATGACCTGGTGAAACAGCAGACTTAGTTCATTTGTTTGTTTTTTAGGAATCACTCAAATTATTTTTTAAGAATTACTACTTTTACAAGAAGCATGCTGCATAAGATATTGCTCACCATCAGGTGGGCTGCTCTACTAAAATAATTCAAGGCAATTTTTCATTAAGTGTGCCATTCTGAAAGTCCCATGGGCCACAGTTTGCCCGTGACTGGTGTAGGTGTTAGAAAGATATTGTAATAGTGTGATTGGTGTAAAAGTAAATGGGAAAAGAATAAAAGAAATGATCATCATCATGTATTTTATTACAGTTGACTCTCTTTCTTTTTTTTCTTTTTCCATATATGCAGCTGCTCCCCAACCTCAAGGTCTTCAGCCACCGCCGCCACCTCCACCACCACCGCCAGTTCAACATCAACAAATGCCTGCTGCCCCTCCAATGGCAGCTCCAATCCCATCTCAAATTAACACAGTTCCTCCACAGTATTCTGGTAATCATGTTTTGATAATCTTCCTGACATTGTTATATTTATGGAAACTTGTTTGCATTGATCAAATTATTGTTTTTGTTGAAACTCTTCTCAAGTAATTGTTTGTATGGCATTGAATTGCCATAAACTTATAAAAAAAAGAATTGTATGTTTTTTTTTTTTTTTTTTTTTTTTGTATGTCAGTTTTTCCACAATGGCATGGGTTGGACAAAAACTTATTGAGGCAGTCTCCCCTGTCTCAAATATTCCTCTCTTAGTCGGGGAGGGATGGGCTCTTCTTTTTTTCTGTCTTAAAAGTTATTTGGTGACCTCACAAGAATTAATGGCATGAAAAATAGCATTCAGTACACATTCTTTTCTACTCTAGGCATAAGGCCCGAAATTTTGGGGGAGGGGGACCAGTCGATTAGATTGACCCTAGTATGCAACTGGTACTTAATTTATCAACCCCAAAAGGATGAGAGGCAAAGTCGACCTTGGCAGAATTTGAACTCAGAATGTAAAGACAGACGAAATACTGCTAAGTATTTCATCTGATGTGCTAATGTTTCTGCCAGTTCGCCATAGAAACCATGCCAAAGCTGACACTGGAGTTCAGCACAGCCCTACAGCTCAATAGATCCTGTCAAACTCTCCAACTCATGTCAGCATGGAAAACGAATGTTAAATGATGATGTTGATGATGATGGTTTTGTCCTTGTAACCAACTCCCACTTATTGTTGGAAATAAGAGATTTTTCATTTAACTGGTTGTCACAAGTCAAAAGTTCATGTGCTGCCGGATGTCTTTTTTTTTTTTATTGAGGATGCTCAAATGATGTCATGCGATATAGTGCAACATGTATGCATTCATATGCATCCATCCACACACACATACGATGGGGTTCAAATACTGTCTCTGCCCACTAATTTCACTTCCAAAGCATTAGTCAGCCCACGGTTATAGAGGACATTTGCCAAAATACAAATAGGATAGAACTTGAAACCACATAGTTATGAAGTGGACACTGAATCTGCGTGACCATGCCTGCACCATAACTTAGATCAGTGGTTCTCAGCTGGAGTACATATAAGATTTTGTTACTAAAAATTATAGCAATAAACTGGCTATACTTCTACAATTCACTCATCCATTGAAAATCTATCTGCCTCAGTGAATTCCATCGAATCCATGCAAGCATGGAAAAGTGGAAACGATGATGATGATGATAACGACAATGGCAACTTTTTTTTTCTTTTTCTTTTTTTTTTTTTTTGACAACTTAGTTACTTCTAAAAGTGTTGTTGTTAAATGAATTCTTTAATACCATTGATACTTTTTTTTCCTTCAGGTGCACCTCAGCCAATTCAAAGCCTGGCTCCTGTACCAAATCAGCAACCCCCTTCAGTGTACCATATAAGTCAGCCCTACCAATCAGCTCCTGCACCTGTCCCCTCCCGTCCAGTCAATGACCAATCCATGATTTTCCGCCAGACTTCCCAGTCCCATCTCATGCCTGCACCACAGGCTCCTCACTTTATGTCTTCACCTCCACCACCATCTCCTCAAGTTCATCAACAACATCCCCTTCATCCTTCTCAAGTTCACTCTATGCCCCAACACCAGCCTGGCGCCACTGCTGCTCCTCCGATGCAGCAGCCATTCCAACCACGTCCACAGTATCAAGTTCAGCCAGTTCAGGTATTGACAACTTTATTTGTTGTTGGAACTTAATGTATTAAAAAAATCAAGAGTTGTTCCTACAGGTGTCTTGACCCTTTCGTTACCAACCCAGCTGAAACCGGCTCTGGCTCTGTAGTACAAATGTCTTGTTTTCATAAGTTTTGAATTAAATCTTCCACCAAACCTTAGCCACAATTTATGTTCCTAACACTAGCTGAATGATAATTTATTTTACTAAATTCTTTGTTATATTTATATTAATTGAAAGAAACACAGAGTAACGAAAGGGTTAAGGAAACGATTTTGTATATAAATAATAAGATAAATACTGGCTTCAGATTTTGGCACAAGGCTATCAAGTTCAGGGGAGGGGGTAAGTTGATTGCATTCCCAGTGCTCAACTGGTACTTATTTTATCAACTCTCAAAGGATGAAAGGTAAAGTTGGTATCTGTGGAAATTGAACACAGAAAGTAATGGCTGACAAAATGCTGAGCAGCATTTTGTCCAGCATGCTAATGATTCTGCCAGCTTGCCACCTTAATAATAAGATAAATATTAACAACTGTTTCAAATTTTGATGCAAGGCCACAATTTTAGTAGGAGGGATTAGTGCATTTCATTGACCCCAGTGCTCAAATAGTACTTATTTTTTTTATCAAACCCAAAATGAGGAAAGGCATAATTGACCTTGGCTGAAAGATATGCCATTAAGCGCTTTGATGTGTTAATGATTCTGCCATAATATAGAATGGAAAATAGGCATTAAAATGTTGATGATGTTGATGCATGTTCTGCATTCCTTTGTTAAATATATGACCTTGTGAAGCGCTTGAATTTCAGAGTAAATTCTCTAGGCCAATCTATGGTTTACTGGAGATGTGGGCACAACAAGGTGCTATTATTCAAAAAGTGCTGGTTAGGGCTTAGGAAAACTCCACTGTGTCAGTCAGATGTTTAAGGTCAATACGACCTGATCTGAAAGCTGCAGAGATACTCATAACCAATCCTATTCAGTTAAGAATCATTTCAGCAAAATGGCCAACACTGCTGAGAGCACAAGTATACATGGAGGTTATGCTTGATGAATTGATAAAGTATTAGGCTACTTATTCACAGATTATGGGCTCAAATCTACAACATGCTTTATTTTATATTGCCTTAGATCACTTATCTGTTGGGAAAAAGTTACCAAATCTCAAGAGAATTTTATCTCATGTACTATCCAGATGGAGATCTGTCTTTCATCTGCTTAACACCTTGAAATTGAAGCTAAGCATTACCTCTTAAAGGTACTTGGGATTTAGAAGACCTTTACATTTATATTTCATTACTGCTTTGGTATTGCTATTATGTTATTGATTTCCATTCTGTTAAAGATAATTGACTTTTCTTGCCTTTGTTGCTCTCTGAACTATTCAATGTTTCTAATTTTCTTTCTTCCAATCAAGCAATCACATCATGAGATGATACCTACTCAACATCAGTCTCAACAGGACATGTCAAAAAATTCACACAGAATGCCAGCTCCTATAACATCTCAGTATGGAAATTCAATGCAGCAAATACGTACTTCTACTCGGGGCAATTTCTCCGGAAAAATCAGTACATTCAGTAAACTGCATCGAAAATATCAAAGGTTACGGTCAGTGTAATATTAACTAATGTACCTCTGTTTTTTCACTCTTTACCAGAGAACAGGAAAAAGGAGAATTGACGACTGCTGGACCCGTTTCTTCAATCTTCACAATTATTTTTATTTTATAAATCTTATTACAAATCTATGTATTCAGCACTACTAATAAACAGAAATGACAACAGAGAACACTAACCATAGCTCACATAATTTCAGAATGTGAACATTCACACATTAAAGTCACTGATGATTTATGTGGAGAAAGTTATGAATTTAGAAAACAATATTTTTGTGGGATCTATTTTAAAACGGGGGCCACATTTTTCATTAATGTTTTTCGTAGTGTTTTTGGTACGGAAAGACTTTCAAACTTCGTATACTTATCTATTTTGTGTTATAGAACAGAAAAATATTTTTGTATTCGAATTTATTTCATGTAAAAAATTGTCTTATTTCGATAATTTCAACCAATCACTGACAAGTATTCAGTTGTTTATATTTACTCCTTTGGCTGATTAAGCGATGTAAAGCGTATTTAAGCTCCATACCTTCGTTTTATTTGCTTTTTTCATTTCATTGTTTCAGAATCGTTTGTTTATGTAGTCGGCACTTAATGTATATCGGCTGAATGGACGTCAGTGATTGGTTGAAATTACAGAAATACGACAACTTTAACATGGAAAAACTTATGGATTTCTTTTTTTTTTAAGAAGACTAAGAGAAAAGGATGTTTTATACGACACATTCTACCAGTGTTCTAAGTTTCAAAGTGTTTCGTTAATGAAAAATGTGGCCCCCGTTTTAAAAAAGATCCTTTTTGTGGTTATTTACCTCTTAAAACATTGAAATTATTGTGTGACAGCAATGTCAAATGTATCACTTCAGTTAACCCTTTAGCATTTAAACCAGCCATATCAAACCCAAATATTCTACCTGTTTTATCTTCAGATATACCTAGATCTGGCCTCCCACACCTAGTCCACAACATCATTTTAAAAATAAACATTCATATCAGTGAAATCTCAAAGCTATGAATAGTTCATGATCAATTCAAAATAATGCAAATAAATAAGCATTACATTTGACAGAATAATTTGAATGCTAAAGGGTTAAACACATGTACAATGGGGTGCTGAAAAATTCCTGGCTTTAAGGGTATCGCGAAAAGTTGGAGACCCAGCCTTCTGACTTCTTTTATAGGGCTTAGAAAAACTGAAGGACCACTGCAATTAGTGTGTCAATCTGTGAGGGAAATATGTTGAATAAAATAATAAACTGATCCTCCTGTATTTTCTCTTATCCAAAGCCAGGAACTTTTCAGCACCCCCTCATAAGAGAAAAGAAAATAATATATGATGTGAGTTTTTGATGCATTTATTTATTACTTGTTGAGAACTTCCTTTTGATTATGTTTTGGTTGAATTTTTCAGGGTTAACCCTCTGGTATCACCAAAGCGAAACCGACAAGAGATTCAAACACAGCAAAATAAAAACATCAAAGTGTTAACAACACTGCCACAAGTAAAACTAATGTCTGATTCAGATACTCCAGCAACCAAGATACCAAAAGTATCAACTCATCTGAAACAGCTCACTCAGTCTGATGTAAGAAACTGATGTATTAATTCCTTAAAATTTTTGCTTTCATCTAACATTAGGGAATTGTCAGTATATTTTCTTTTCTACTCTAGACACGAGGCCCAAATTTTGGGGGGGAGGTGGTGGGGATCAGTCAATTAGATTGACCCCAGTATGCAACTGGTACTTAATTTATTGGCCCCCGAAAGGATGAAAGGCAAGGTCAACCTCGGCAGAATTTTAACTCAGGACGTAAAGACAGCCAAAATACTGCTAGGCATTTTGCCGGCATGCTAACGTTTCTGCCAACTTGCCACCTTAATTGTCAGAATATTTTGACAAAATATTAGAATGCAAGCATAGTTGTATAGTTAAGAGGCTTGCTTCTCAACCACATGGTTTCTGGTTCAGTCCCATTGTGTGGCACCTTGAGCAAGTGTCTTCTGCCCTAACCTCAGATCAACTGAAGCCCTGTGATTAAATTTGGTAAGCAAAAGTTTGAGATCTGTAAACTGTAACCATATAAGAAAGTAGAATCCATGGAATTTGGTATTTGATTATGTTCTGACTTTGCTCTCGTCAACTCTGCCTTTCATCCTTCCAAGGTCAATAAAATAAGTACCAAGTAATGGAATCAATGTAACAAACTATGTCCTCAGAGGCAGTGCTGCAATATGGCCACAGTCCCATGTCTAAACAATGATATTCAATCCTTTAAGTGTTCTGTCAATTGACATCTTTTGAACTTGTAGGCCCCTTTCTTTCCTTATTTGTGATCCCTTATGCTACAGTGGTCTTAAGCCTTGTTTGGGACAAAATCGTATTTTGAAAAATCCATATCTTCAACCATTGTTGGAAAGATCAGTGTAGAAATTAGGACAAATAGTTCTGATGGAATTCAGCAAGAATAACTGAGGTCATTGCCTCTTGATTGGATCAGTTTTTTTTTTTTATTTTTATAAATGTTATATTTTTTGAAATGGTATATTTTGAAAACTGATTCCTCAGTAGTATTTCTCTGTTTATCCTATCAACTTCAGGATGAAGAATCCAAGTTGTTGCGAGAAAAGTTAGAACAGCAGAAGCGAATGCGGGCTGAGGTGATTCGGCGGAAAGAACTGCGTCGTTTGCTTCAGGCTGAGCAAAGAAGAAAAGATTTGCAAGAAAAATTAGCTGAGCAAGGTGGGTAGTTTGCTTTCTTTGATATATTGTTGCTTCGTTTTTGTTTTTTTTTGTATTAGCTGTTTGTATTCACTTGACTTGGTAAATCAAAATGCTGAACCTTATGAAGGAGATAACAAAGGACTCAAGAAGACCTGCCAACCACAACAGAATTGATATCCTAAAGCCAAGGTTTTATGTAAAGAGCACTAGTGTAGATTCCACTTAAAAATGCCATGTAAAAAAGGCACCCAGTACACTCTGTAAAGTAGTTGGCTTTAGTAAAGGCATCCAGCTGTAAAAACCAAACCAAAACAGGTATAGAACCTGGTGTGTTCCATGGCCTTGTCAGCTCCTGTGATGCCATCCAACCCATGCCAGAATGGAAAACAGATGTTAAATGATGATAATGATGAAATCTCACCTCTTATACCGTTTCATGATCATCACTACTATTTAACGTCAGTTTTCCATGCTGGCATGGATTGGACAGTTCAACAGAATCCAACAGGTTCATGGCTTCTATAGCCCTTGCTAACATCAACCACTTTACTACTTATAATTTTCACACAAAGTCAAGGCAAGGACACACACACACACAGATAGATAGATAGATAGATAGACAACAAATTTCTTTCAGTTTCTGTCTACTAGATCCACACACAAGGCTTTGGTCAGGGCACTCTAGCGGAAAACACTTGCTCAAGCTGTCACACAAGGAGACTGAACCTGAAACCATGTGATTGAGAAGCAAACTTCTTATCCACACAATTTAATTATATAATTAGCATTATTATGTTACCAAGAACTAAGTCTTTGGATTCATTTGTGTCACATATCTGGCCATAACTTATGTTACTTCAACTTCAGGCCTCCTTTTCATCATTGTAAGGCTTTGTTGAGTAAAAACAAAAGTTATATTTTATGTTACAATATGAAAAAAGTATTGTAAATTGGAGGTGTCACTTGTTTCAACCAACCTGTTTTTGTTCATATTCCCTGGCACATCTTCACCATCATCTCTTTTTTTAATTGGGGTAACTGTATATCTTCCCTACAGCAAGACACCTGCTTTTGTTCCTCTATCATATTTTAACCTTTCAATCATCTAAAATAGAACCACCTGCCTCAATACTACACCCATACTCAGTTGAAGGATCACTTGGCAACCTCACTGGTGCTGCTCAGCACACTATGTGAAAAAGCTGTCGGTAGACACTGTGAAGTGGTTGGCGTCTAGCTATAGAAACCATACCAAAGTAGACTTTGGAGCTTAGTGCTATCCTCTGGCTCACCAACTCCTGTCAGACCAAAAATCACAGGAAACAGACCTTAAATGACATTTTATACCTCCCAATACAACAGAGGATTGACAGAATCATTACTCTTAGTTCAAATCTTGCTATGGTTGGCATTGTTTCATCCTTCTGGGATCATCATCATCATCATCGTTTAACGTCCGCTTTCCATGCTAGCATGGATTGGACGATTTGACTGAGGACTGGTGAAACCAGATGGCTACACCAAGCTCCAATCTGATTTGGCAGAGTTTCTACAGCTGGATGCTCTTCCTAACGCCAACCACTCTGAGAGTGTAGTGGGTGCTTTTACGTGCCACCGGCACGAAGGCCAGTCAGGCAGGTACTGGCAAGGATAAATATAATACTAGTTAAGCACTGGATTCAATTTAATTATTTAACTCCTCCCCTCAGATTTATCACCTCATACCTAGATATAATTAATGTTTCTACTAAAATGTTTCGCTGTTTGGTAATGAAAATCATTTTTGGAATGAAACTCATCAATAACTTCATTTGCTCATATTTAATCTATTTTTCATTTTTGTACTTTTTAAATTTACAGGTCTGACGCTGGCTGATGTAAGTGAAGAACAGAAAGCTCATTTACTGGATGGCTTACCAAAGAAAAAAGTTGGGGCAGTTAACAAATCTTTAACTTCATACCAATCTCAAATACAACCTGGGAAAAAGCAACAAATTTTGGGTAAAAGACCATTACAGAGTACTCCAGTTGCAGATGCAGCAGCTAAGAACACATCACAGCACCAGTTTCATGGGAAACCGCCCAAACAAGCAAAAACAAATGTTTCCGGGAAACAAGAGAAAGACAAAATGCTGGAATCTCGGCAACAAACGAATCAGGCATTGTCTGAACGTCATCAACAACAATCTGCCGGAAATGTGATTCTTTCCGAAGAAGAGAAAAATTTCTATCAGAAGCAATATATTCCACCACATCAGCAATTTCAGTCAATATCCACACCAAAGAAAGCCAAGCGAGATATGATATCTAAGGAGAGTGAACAGAAAGCAAGGAATGAGCATCATGGTGAACATGCCAGAGGGAGTAATGAAAACTTAAGTAACAAGATGAATTGTCCATCAAACCAAGGAAGTGGGTTTGCATCTTTACAACAAATGCCTGGTCTGCGGCCTATGCGAGGTGGGAAGATGAAAATGTTTAATCCACGAATGCAGTTTGGTGGGCAACCACGTATGCCATCACCTAATACTCAAGGCCAGATGCAGAATACAAACTATGAAGGACAATTATTAAATTTTCCTCCTTCTCCAAGTCAAGGTCCTCAAAGGCCAATGGGTATGCGCAGTCCAATCAGACCTGGGCAAAACCAAGGACCCCTTCGACCACCTATTCCAGTTGGTATGAGACAACAAGCTCCTGGTGTTTTCAGGCATCCTTCACCATCTGGTATGAGACCTGCTTTGCGGCCAGGGCTCCGACATTTTGGTCCTCAAGCATCACTTAGACCAATGCGGGGTCAACCACGCCTTCTCGGTCCCCCTAATCAGTCTCGTATGCCACAAGATCAGCTTAGGCCTATTTGCCCTCAACAACAGCGCTTTATGCACCCCTCAAATCCACAAAGGCATTTAATACCTCAAGGCCGTGGTGGTTTACGTGGCATGATGTCACGTGGCAGAGGAATGCAACCTGGTAGGGGTGGTCACCTTATGCCAATGCTTCCCCCTCAAGGTTCCATGCCACCAGATTTCGCCCAACAATTAGAAGGCAATATCCCCAAACAGGAATTAATGAAGAAAACTCGCCTAATCTTGAAGAAAGTAATCAAGAATTCAGTTGCAGGCAAAGGCCAAGCTGTTGCTAATGCTAAAAAAGTTCTTGTAAGAAAAGTCAGTCAATCTAACCTTGGTGGCCAAGCTGGGGGCCCTCCTCAAAATATTAATAATGTAGGGGGTCAGCAAGGCAATCGGCAAATGAACTTACAAGGATCTAATGTATTTCCAAATCAAGAAAGACAAATGAAATTCCAGAATCCTGGAATGGGTCGTGGTAAGATACCACCCCAGCGCCCACCAGGACCTATGCCTATGAGAAAAGTTCCTGGAAATATGGCTGTTAACAAGGACCAATCCAATTTAGGCAGAGTAAGTGCTTTTATCATGACTTTTTCCTCGTCATTTTATTGTTCTTAATGCAATTTAAAACTTGATGGAAACCCATCAAAATTGTATCTTGTTGATTAAGTGGTAATTATTTATTTTAGTAATGTTATAATTTATCATCATCATCATCATTTAACGTCCGTTTTCGATGCTGGCATGGGTTGGCTGGTTTGATTGAAAACTGGCAAGCTGGGGAGCCACACCAGGTTCCAATCTGATTTGGTATGATTTCTATGGCTGGATGCCCTTCCTAACACTAACCACTCCAAGAGTGTAGTGGGTGCTCTTTACATGCCACCAGCATGGGTGCCAGTTATGTAACACCGGTATCAGTCATGACTACAATCTCACTTGGGTTGACAGGTCTTCTCATGCATAGTATATTGCCAAAGGTCTCAGTCACTTGTCACTGGCACCTCTGCTGGTGGTTAGTTACACAACACTAGCATCGGATTTAATTTTTAATAATTTGATTCTTCACAAATACTATATTCCTGTGTGTGTGTGTCTCTCTCTCCCCCCGATAACTGGGGTAGACAGTTATCTCCTCTGCTGCAAGACACCTGTTTCTGTCCCTCTACTGTACTTTAGCCTGTCATCACCTGGCACAAAATAACCTCCCACAATAGTACTACTCCCCTTAGTTGATCTTTGTCTTGTAAGTTATTTGGTGGCCTCACTGGTGTCACATAAAAAGCACCCAATACACTCTTTAACCCTTTAGCTTTGAAACCAGATATCCAGCTAAAATAATCTACTTATTTCATCTTTAAACCAACTAGGTCTGGCCTCTCGCACTTATCCTACAATATTATTCTAAAGGTAAACAATCACGTCATTGAAATCTCAAAGTTACAAAGGTAATGCATAACAAATTTAAATCAATGCAAAGAAATAAGCATTACATTTGACAGAGTAATCATCATCATCATCGTCGTTGTCATTTAATGTCCACTTTCCATGCTGGCATGGGTTGCACGGTTTGACTGAAGATTGGCAAGCCAGGAGGCTGCACCGGGCTCCAACCTGATCTGGCAAGGTTTCTACAGTTAGATGCCTGTCCTAGAGTGTAGTGGGTGCTAGGGGCCAGTCAGGAGGCACTGGCATCAACCACGCTCAAACGGTGGTTTTTACGTGTCACCAGCACAGGAGCCAGTCAGGCGGCACTGGCATCAACCACACTCAAATGTTGCTTCTTATGTGCCATCAGCACAGGAACCAGTTAGGCAACACTGGCATCAACCACACTCAAATGGTGCATTTTACACGCCACGGGCATGAGAGCATCGATCACGCTTGTATGGTGCTTTTTACATGCTACTGGCACAGGAGCCAGTCAGGCAGTACTGGCATCAGCCACGCTTGAATGGTGCTTTTTATGTGCCAGTCAAGCGGCATTGGCATCGGCCACGATTACGATTTCACTTGATTCAGCAGGTCTTCTCATCTGAATGCTAAAAGGTTAAAGTGGTTGGTCATTTGGCCAAAGCTGGTAGTAGAGCTTGGTGCAGTCTTCTAACTTGTCAGCTTCTATGAAACCATCCAACCCATGCCAGCTTTGAAGTGGGAGGCATTGATAGTGATTATTCAATAGCAAATTGAGACTGCTAACAGACGTGGATAATTAGATAAGGAATATTTATAGTCAACTAGCAGAAATACCCGGCGTTGCCCGGGTTAAAGAGAATAATGAAATCTAAAAACGCCGTCTAGACTACGCATCATCTTTATATATAGAGATGTATATACACACACGCACCCAAACACACGTATATATATGTATATCAATATAAATATATGAAAGTCAATGAAGTTTCGTAAAAGAAGGTGATCATGTACATACTTTCTTGCTGTTGTGATTATAACACCTCATTGTAAACTATGTTCCTTGTTTTCCCTTGTGGGGCATATACAAATAGGATTTTTGTTGCTGCCCACTCTTGAGCAGCCAACATATAGTTGTCCATGTGAGAAGCAGGGCTCTTCCAAGAGAAGACCAGCTACAGACAGTGTTTGACCCTGATATTTGTTTATGGACATGGCAAAAGTCACACGAAGGGGGCATTGTAGTCTTCTGAATGTAAAAGGAATGTCTGCTCCTGATGGAGTAAGAGGAATTCTTGGAATAAAGACGTCATCCCCTTTTGCACATCCAGAAAGAATGGTAGCCTCGATAACGTGTGACATCATTTTCTAAATAACGCTCATCTGTTATGTTCAGGTTAAAATTTCATCAACATCAAAAGTATATGAATTTTCATGGGAGTTATGGCCGTTATGCAAAGAATATAATTTCCAAATTTCATAAAGATCCATTCAGTACTTTTGACGTAGTTTTGGATAAGAAAACAAATGACTAATGTGTGTGTTTGTGTGCATGTGTATGTGTGTGTGATGGGTGTATATATGTATAGATATCTGTATGCATGTATATATGTATATATGTGTACATATTACATGTACATCTATATATATATATATATACATCTACACATATGTATACATATACATGTATGTATAGATCTATATATATATCTATATATATATACATATACGTGTACATCTATATGTATACATATACATCTCTCTCTTTCTCTCTCTGTCTCTCTGAAAGTATCTGTCATTACAGTATCGAAATGGTGTACATATACATGTATATGTATACATATACATCTCTCTCTCTCTCTATTTCTGTCTCTCTCTTTCTCTCTTTCTCTCTCTGTGAAAGTATCTGTCACTACAATATCGAAATGTGATTGTTTCAGTTAGTGGAATAGTTTCATTTTTAAAGTGAAAGTATTTGACATGAGTGTTTTTGTTTCACTTTTGACACATAATACTTAAATAGTGGAGGAGATATTATGTTGCTGTGTGCTCGAACTCTGCAAGAAGTTAATAATTTTTTTTGACTAAAATACAACTGGAACCCTAAGTAAGGCATGTGTAAAATTTGAATGAAATTGGTTGCGTAGTTCTCGAGTTTTAGGGATTCACACACACACACACACACACACAGACAGACAGACACACATTCTCATTTTTATATATATAGATATTCTAAATGCAGTACAAGAGGGGATTGAAAATAAATACTGATGATTGAGTGAATTTGAAGATGAGTAGTGACAGCAGAATATGTTAGAAAAGGTCAAAAGCAAACCAGTGATCATTGTTTTAATGTCCACTTTTCCATTCTTGTATGGGTCAGGATGGAATTTGTTGTGGCAGATTTTCTACAGTCAGATGCCCTTCCTACTGCTAACTTTCAACTGTTTCCAAGTAAGGTAATATATTCCCATGGCTATACATGTTTTCACGGAAGATGGCTTGTGTGACAGTAACACAAGAAACACACAATGTCAAGATAAGGAGACAGTAATGCATATATATATGCCTTCGTGCGGGTGACACGTAAAAGCACCCACTACACTCTCTGAGTGGTTGGCGTTAGGAAGGGCATCCAGCTGTAGAAACTCTGCCAAATCAGATTGGAGCCTGGTGTTGCCATCCGGTTTCACCAGTCCTCAGTCAAATCGTCCAACCCATGCTAGCATGGAAAGCGGACGTTAAACGATGATGATGATGATGATGATATATATATCATTGTCATCATCATTTAACATCCATTGCCCATGCTGGCATGGGTTGGACAGTTTGACTGGGTTGGCATGCTGGAAGGCTACACCAGACACCAGTCTGGTTTGGCATGGTTTTCTACGGCTGGATGCCCTTCCTAATGCCAACCACTCCGAGAGCGTAATGGATGCTTTTGTGTGCCACCTGCCAACACTTGCCGAGAGCTGCCATTATGGTGAGGAGAGCATCGAAAGGGAGTCACAACCTACCACCCCTTTGTCCATGGATAGCCATTTCACTTTTATAACTAGCTTAATTGCTACTTTACATACATACGATGGGTTTCTTTTCAGTTTCCATCTACCAAATCCACTCACAAGGCTTTGGTCAGCCCAGGACTATAGTAGAAGGCATCCACGGGCTACATAGTGGGGCTGAACCTAAAACCATGTGGTTGGGAAGCAAACTTCTTACCACACAGCCATTCCACCAGTATTGAGCTAAAAGTCTTAGTTATCAACAGAATAAGAAGGTAATAGATGAAAGCAAGGAGCTTCATCTGTACAGACACATCTTTTTAAGAAGTAAGGGTAGATAGATTTTCCTAGGTATTTCAGATATTTCAAGGAAGGAGGTGAAGTAAATTTTGACTTAAGAAAGAAGCCATGAACCTCTTATCTTTGTGACATACATAAAGTTAAACTGTCTAATGTGTTCTTTCCATATTTAAGAAGGAAGGGTGTAATTTGAGAAAGATTTGGCTGTTATTTCTAGCAAGCCAAATGACCCTCAACTCACACCCTACAGTCAAAGGATGTATTGGGCAATGTTGACCTAGATATAATAAAAGAATGACAACACCTGTTGTGATAGCTTGGTTGAAAATAGCACAAAAAACATGAATTGCAAAGCATCAACACCTGTCCCTTGTAGTTTCTTTGTTTTCTTAAAGCTATTTTAAATTAAATGAGATGATGTCTACATGTAATGTTATTTTTTTTATTTAGCGTACTGATGGAGATGGTAATCAAAAGATTAAGAAAGCTACCATGATTGCTGTTGACAATCTTTCTTCTTCTACAACTGAGAGAACTATGCACCAAATGGCAAAGTCTTGTGGACATGTGGAGGTAACCGTTCATTTACAATTTATCCCATTAGTATTCAAAATGGCCATATCCAGCCTAAATATTCTACCTGTTTTACATTCAAACTAGCCAGATGCAGCCTCTTACACCTACCCGACAATGTCCTTCTAGAATTAAGCAAGCGTCATTTCATCATTTGAAAATCTCAAAGCTACAACATAATGCATGAATAATTCAAAACAATGTGAATGAATAAGCATTACGTTGGACAGAGTAATCTGAATGCTAAAGGGTTATGCTATTTCATTCTCTCTCTACTTCTCTCCATCTCTTACAGCTCTGCCATTTGCATCTTTGTTATTTAAAACTAAACAAAGTGAAATAATCTTTCAAATATTTTACTTATTCTATGTTGGATGATTCAATTTTTATATCTTGTCATCATTTACCATTCAGTTTTCCATAGTAGTGTGGGTTGAACAGGTCTACAATACATTTTACCTTTTTCATTTGCATCATCTGAACGCTTAATCAAAATACAATTTCTAACAACCTCATCTCAGGTTTATTTGGCTAGCTATTTAATTCTTAATTATCATCCTTAGCATTTCTTTGCTAAGTTTACATATCTAAAGACACTGTATCATTTCCTTACATACATCAGATAGTGTCTTTCATGACCAGTTTCTTTCCTAACTTCTATCTAGTTTCCTTTTACCTCCTTTATCTAACAAACCACATTAAATTTGTTCCTCTCAAGCTAGTGCAGATCTTTTAATTTGTCAATTTGCGTGCCTTCTACTTTAAAATAAAGACAATAACTCTGTTTCCTATATTATCTATGCCCTGTTTGTTGATTTTCCTTCTTCAATTGTTCATGGATTCTGAATCAACTTTGACCCCAAAAGTACCTCTTACAAAAATGCAAATCCCATCTCCTTCTCCTATCAGAGACTCAGAATCTCTCAATCTCTATTTATTGTCCATTTCTGCTCCCCAAAATACACTCTTTACTCAGACTTCACAAGAAAAAAGGTCATGTCTGCCTATTCTCTCTGCCACTTATCTCTCTCCCACACTTCTCTAAATATATGTTTCCTTGACCATTCTCGATATTCCTCAAACTACCAACAACTTTACGACGATATCTCTTCCTATATTGAGGGCATCTATCCTTCTTCATCCTTCTCAAAGGTCATCCTTCTCAGTGATTTCACCATGCAGAAACTAAATCTTTTGCATCTCTCTGCTTTCTACATTAACTTACTGCATCCTTTACTTGTATTCTTGTCCAATGCACACACTGGCATCTAATTGCTACACTCAAACCTTCCTTCCCAGAAATAGAACTCTGAAATTTCTATCTTGCATGTCTTTCCTGCAGTCATCAATTTACAATGGTTTTAGCAAAATGTGTCTATCTTACTGATATTGGAGGATCTGTGAAGTCCATGAACACTGTCCTTTATGAAGCAATATGAGCTTTGGGTTAACATTTATAGATTATTTTCAACCACATGACATGTATTTTGTTTGTTTGTTTTGATATCTTTTTACATTTATCAGAAGTAAACTTCCAGTTTTTTTTTTCTTTCTCCAATAAAATTTTGAATCCTTGAATATGGTACACATGCATATTTATGCTTGCTTTTACTTTCACAATTTCATACCTCCAGTATTTTATTACTAAAGAGTTCAAATTCAATTAAAAATGTACTCTCAGAAAAAAGAAAAAAAATTATAGTATCTTAAGCAGTGTTTGTTCCATATTTGAAAATTACATAGAAATTTTAATAAAATTGGAGCATTGGGAAATGTGTATCCATGATAGGTGTTTGTTAGTGGATGTCTGCTTCAGGATACGCACACACACTTGCATAGAGTAAGATACAAGTAATTTGAGCTTATGGGGTTGCTTACAAATTAGCTAAGCGACAAACTGAGATGTCTTTTGCATTTTTTTCAGTCATTACAACTGCTGAAAAGCCAGCGCAAAGCTTTAATACGATTCAGGACTGGTGATCAAGCCCAAAAATTCTTCAAAAAATTTCACAGGTAAGTATCTAAATTTTTGATAGTTTTGTTTTAATATTGTCTTGCTATTACAGGCACAGGCATGCCAATGTTGCTAAGAAGCCCCCTTTCCAATCACATGCTTTGGGTGCAGTCCCTTTGCATAGCACCTTGGACAAGTGTCTTCTACTCAAGTCCCTGGCCAACATATACCTTGTGAGTGAATCTGGTGTGTATGTATCTTTGTGTTTGACCCCCCCACCACCACCACCACTTGACAACCTGCGTTGATTTGTTTATGTCCCTGTTAGTTACAGGTTCAGCAAAAGGGACTGGTAGAATAAGTACCAGATTTAAAAATAAATACTGGGGTTGATTTGTTCAACTAAACTCTTCAAGGTGGAGCCCCAACATGGCAGCAGTCTGATGAATGAAACAAGTAAAAATTTAGCATGTCGTTAGAAATTTATTTTCTGAAGAGAAATGAAATTTCTAAACTGCATTGGTTATTACACTAAAATTAGACAAAAGAAATTAATGATGCAGAAATAGCCCTGTAATGCGTCACGTAAAAAGCACCCATTTCAATGTCACATAAAAAGCACCTGTGCCATGTAAAATGCACCGGTGCTGGTGCCACATAAAAAGCATCCCCTTCACTCTGTAAAATGATTGGCATTAAGAAGGGCCCCCATCCATAGAAACCATGCTAAAGTAGACAAATTGGAACCAGCTGGCCAGCTTCTGTCAATCATCCAACCCATCCCAGCATGGAAAATGTTAAATGATGATGAATTGGCAAGTACTGAAAGGAATGGGAATAAAAGAGGAAAATGTTAAAGAAATTCCTCCTGCTTTGTACCAAGTCGTAAGTGGTTTACATAAGTGAGATTTCTTTCGTGAAAAGCTCAATCTTGAATAGATTCATCCTGCTAAGAACTAAAGAAAACGTCTATGTTTTAAAGTATTGCTTTTTTTGTGTGTGTGTCTGTTGAAGGTCAATAAATACTCTCCTTTCCTCTAATTATCCACTTCTTACATTGCAGAATCTTAGCTTTGTTCAAACATACATGTCATCATCATCATCATCATCGTTTAACGTCCGTTTTCCATGCTGGCATGGGTTGGACAGTTTGACTGAGGTCTGGAAAGCCAGTGGCTGCACCAGGCTCCAATCTGATCTGGCAATGTTTCTACAGCTGGATACCCTTCCTAACACCAAGCACTGTGAGTGTGTAGTGGGTGCTTTTTACGTGTCACCAGCACATGAGCCAGTCAGGCAACCCTGGCATTGTTCGTGTTCAGATAGTGCTTTTTACGTGCCACCAGCACAGGAGCCAGTCAGGGGACACTGGCATCGTTCACTTTTAGATGGTGCTTTTTACATGCTACCGGCACTGGAGCCAGTTAGGCGGCCCTAGCATCGATCATGTTCAGATATGTGTTTTCATTTAAATTGCATTCCTTTTCTAACTGAACAACAACTTCAATGCCTGTGCCACAGGAGCAAATCATCATCATATCCACTTTTCCATGCTAAAATGAGCTAGATTTTCTATGCCAACCACTTTACGGAGTGTACTTTTAACATGGCACCAGTGTTTTTCACATGGCACAGCAGCGGTGCTTTTTACATGGCATCATGAAGACCAGGTAACTGACCTTATGAGTTTCATGGTTCAAGAAGAATTAAAAATTTGAAAAGCCATTTACTCTTTTACTTGTTTCAGTCATTTGACTGCGGCCATGCTGGAGCACCGCCTTTAGTCGAGCAAATCGACCCCAGGACTTATTCTTTGGAAGCCTAGTACTTATTCTATTGGTTCTCTTTTGCCGAACCGCTAAGTTACGGGGACGTAAACACACCAACATCGGTTGTCAAACGATGTTGGGGGGACAAACATATACACACACACACACATATATATATATATATATATATATATATATATATATATATATATATGTATGTATATAACGGGCTTCTTTCAGTTTCCATCTACCAAATCCACTCACAAGGCTTTGGTCGGCCCGAGGCTATAGTAGAAAACACTTGCCCATGGTGCCACGCAGTGGGGCTGAACCCAGAACCATGTGGTTGGCAAGCAAGCATACTTACCACACAGCCACTCCTGCGCCTTTGTTTACAAGTTTTAACTTCCTTTTTTTTTTTTTTTTTTTTTCACATTTCAGGCATATGTTGGACTTATCACACATCAATGTTACAGTCCTGCCTGCCTCATGATATCCTCAACCATTCAGAGATCAGAGGGTTAATCTTGCCATCTGTTTGATCACCAGAGAAATAATTACAGTTTTAACTAAAAGGTTAGTGGCTATTGTACTCTGCCAAGAGTTAAGTGAGTCTTTATATCAGGTGTCTTTTGTTGTGCTCTTCAGATCTTCCACGCCTCAAAATGTCTGATTATTTGTGCTGAATATTGCTAAATTTCAGTTAGTTTTCATAATGATGCTAATGAGTTGGTATTGTGTGTGTCAGTATATATACACAAATACACACATCTATAATATATACATACATATATATATATATATATATATATATATATATATATATATATATATATATATATAACATTATAGATGTTTGTGTGTATTTGTACATATATATATATATATATATAATATTTAATATATAGATATTATATTTTATGATTATATAATATATTTAATATATATTAAATAGTTTGTGTGGTGAATATATATATATATATTATATTAACTTTAATATATTATATTAACTTTAATGTTGTTTTTATATATAGCTTGACATAAAAACACACTTATATGTATATACACTCACAGACACACACACAGTTGTGTTATATATATGTATGTGTGCATATATATATATTATATATATAAAGGTCTGTGTGTATATTGTATGTGTGTGTGTGTGCAAATGTTGTGATAATCATATCCCTCATAGCAGCTATGCATTCCCTAATATTTAAGTTCCTGTTTTAAAGACAGTCATGGTGAACAACAATAAACAACTATGAGAACCTCACTGGCTTTTTGTGTGTATGTGTGTGTGTGTGTATATATATATATATACACACACACATACATACATACGCATAGACACACACATACATGCATACATATACTCTCATATATATTTATTATAAGATTGTTGCTTGTGAGTATATATAGTATGTATGTGCTTTCTATATATATAAATATATATACCCTATATATTCACATGCATATACACACACACAAACAGATTATATTAGGGATCGACATTTAGAATTGCAGAAACAAATCACTCTTATTAACTTTTAATAATAGAAGTGGATATCATCTATTGGTAGCCAATAGCGTGTATATCTATGCATCTCTCTTTATATTTTATATATAAACACTGATACACACATGTATTTGTTTGTGTGTGTGTGTGTGTGTATATATATATATATATAGTTATATATATATGGATCAAACTCCTTGGTACTCTGAGTTTCAATCATGACACTAATCTTTGGCTATTGGAGTTTTATATATGTATATGTGTGTGTGTATATATATATATATATATATATGTATGTATGTATGTATGTATATATATATATATATGTATGTATGTATGTATATATATATATATATATATATGTATGTGTATATATATATATATATATATATATATATATATATATATATATATATATATATAATCAAAATAGGCAACAGGATAGCCAGAGGTAATGCAGTGCAATCGTTTCAAGCGACTCCCATCTAATTGAAGAATGCAACCATTACATCAATTTAAATGCAGAGCTATCTTCAGCTGCATTTAAATTGATGTAATGGTTGCACCGTTCAATTAAATGGAGTTGCTTGAAATGATCGTACTGCATTACTTCTGGATATCCTGTTGCTTATTTTGATTTTAATCACCTTATTTTGAAATTGTATGGGTCATACCGTACTAAATTCTGGTGCCTCAATTTAAGTACCTAATTCATCTGAATCTAAATTTTTATCTATCTATCTACATAAATATATATATATATATATATATATATATATATATATATAGAATAATTGCTCTTGAGGTTCACTTAATATCTCACATCACTATTAGCACTGTATGTTATTATATGTCATACTCTGGCTATGAAGCAATTATTCATTAAACTTTGGGAAATGGGTAGAAAGATGTGGAACTATTTATTCACAATAACAGAGGAAATATATTTTATCCTGTTATTCTTGCAATGATAACTTAAAATCTGCATCTTTAATAATTGGTCTTAAGTATTTTTGTTTCTTTTTTTTTGTTTGTTTGGTAATATGAAAGAAATCTTTTAAATTGAAAAAAAAATTTTTTAGTAGAAACAATTTTAAAGTAAGGTTTATTTTTACTTAATAGAATTTTTGTTTTATTAAGGCTTATTCTCATTTTATCTTCTCCCACCCCACAAAAGTAAAATACATTTTCTACTAAAATAAAATCAGTTTCCCTTTCTTCCACATATTCTCCATCTTACACCACCTTGCTTCTCTCTCTCCGTCACTCTTCTACTGTTTGATTGTCTTTCCTACAGATTGTCTCTTTACTGAAACTGTGAAAGCTTGATAAACTTAAAGACAATTAGGTTCCTGTGGAATTAACATAATAACATTTTTATATTGAAAATAATTAGGCTTTCATGATGGTTAATGTTGATTGCTATACAGCAAAGAATATTTCTAAAAGCTTACTTTGATGCTATGTTGGAATCCTGCATAATTTAAAATAAGTCATTTTATGGGAATTTCACTTAGTTATAAACAAAGTCGAACTACTTCTCATTACAAGCTTTTATTGGTTAGAATTCTTGAATTGTGGTTTTGATATTTTAACTGGTATCAATTAATATTGCTAGAAATTACTCACTGAATCCACACTTCCAGCAGTTGTAAAAGAAATGTTCTCTGAACACATTACTTCTTCAAGAGCTGTTTTGCTTAAGACAGCTTGCTTTTCTTGTGCTTAAAAATTGATTTTATGTTGCTTTCCAAGGAATGCATGCTTTTCTACTTATTTGATATTTATTTATATATATGAGGGTATTATTTAGATTTCCTATATATGTCTCTTATATATATTTAAAATTAAAACTAAAAATTAGAAGTAATTTTTTTCCTTTTTTTTTTTTCTTAGGCATAATTTGGCATAATTTTTCTACCATTAAATAATTAATCATGAATTCCAAACTATAAATTCTCAAATTAAAACATCCAAAGCTTAATCTACTTATTCAATTAAAAATTAAATCTTCATATATATACATACATACACACACAAATGTGTATGTATGTATACAGAAGTGTGTATAAATTTAATTTATTCTTTTTCCACATCAATATTTTTCTTCTCTTAAAATAAACTTGTGATATATTCATTAGAGGCATGTATAGTTCTTCCTGATTAGCACAACTAGCATTCTTCTTGGGCTTTCGTTATTGATGTTTGCATATATTGTTGTTTTTTTGGGGGTGGGTGGGATTCTCCCAAGCCTCTACATTATTATATATTGTTTTTGATTTTATGTGGAAAACTGAAAGGAAATATCTGAAAATGTGTTCTCATAATCTCTTCTATGCCTCTGTTCAAAAGTCTACCATGTTCATTAATTTGTGAAGTCAAATATTCTGTATCGATAACGAAAGTAAAGGTCTCTCAGACTCTACTTATGAAAGAGAACGGGAGAGAGTTAGTGCTATAGATGCTTACCTGATAAACTGAAGAAGTCAACTTGGTATTCACTAAGTTGAATAACCCTTTAGCATTCCAATTACTGTCGAATGTAATGCTTGCTTATTCACCTTTTAAAAAAAATCATGCATTATCTTGTAGCTTCGAGATTTTGATGATGTGTTTGCTTATATTTTAAATGACATTGTAGGGTAGGTGTGAGAGGCTGGACTGGCCATTTTGACCATAAAGTAGGTAGACTATTTCGGCTGATACAGCTGGTCTAAATGCTAAGGGGTTAACTTCTCTTGCACTTCTCTCTCTTTTTCTCTCTCTTTCTTTCTGTGTGTGTGTGTATATATATATATATATATATATATATATATATATATATATATATATATATATATATATATGTATATATATATACACACACACACACACACATACAAACGTACATAAACAGTCAGCTATACTCTTACTCATTTGCCCCCCCCCCCCACCTCTCTGCATCATGCATAAAATGTCTGTAGATATCTGTTGCTACTCAGAGTGTCTTGTTTTTGTGTATTACTTAAGGCAGCCACTTGAAGCAATACACAAATGGGAGAACGTCAAGAGTGGCAATGGAATGAATCATCAGCTTCCAGTGAATAGATAAACTATACAACATGTATTGAGTACTTTCCCCTGTTTACACTCCTAAATGAATATTTATAAATATACTGAATGTTCTGTGTCAAATGGCATTTCAGTTAAATTATAAAACACCATTTACACATACGCGCATGCACACACGCATACAATATACACACACACATATATATCCACATATATATATATATATATATATATATATATATATATATATATACACGTCTGTATATATATATATATACACATCTGTGTGTATATATATATATATATATATATATATATATATACACATACACGTGTGTATATATATATATATACACATACACGTGTGTATATATACATACACATATATACATATGTATATATATATATATATATATATATAGCTGTAGAAACTCTGCCAAATTAGACTGGAGCCTGGTGTTGCCATCCGGTTTCACCAGTCCTCAGTCAAATCGTCCAACCCATGCTAGCATGGAAAGTGGACGTTAAACGATGATGATGATGATATATATATATATATATATATATATATATATATATATATACACACACACACACATGTATGTGTGTATGTATAAAACAGTCAAGCATTAATTGAAGGACTGCTCAATACATATTAGTAGTGTCACATTTCGTTTTATTTTTAAGAAAGAAGATGTTGTCATCAAGTTGGAAATTTTTGCTCAGTTGCCTCTGCTAGACTTGTCTGACGATGGCAATTGATCTGGAACTTTGAATTCGCTGTTCAATTTTTCTTCATTAAATATAACATTCATATATGAAGGCTTGCTGAACATCTTAAGCATATATATATATAAAAGATATCTCATGTATGTATGTATAGGTGTATACATGAATCTATTTGTATGCTTCTAGAAAGATAGACAGGATGTATTTAGTGGAATCTGAGTGTAATTTACCTTGGTATGATGTGTTTTGTGGACAAGTAAACCTCGGGGGTTTGTTTCTTTGCTTAAATACTCTTAATTAAGTTTGTAGTAATATCTAAGTTCATTGTTACTAAATTTGAAAAGGCAAAGCAATACACTATTTTGCTTTTCTAACATTCTTGATTACATTTTTGTTTGCAAAATGTATTGCAATCTTAGAAGCGCATAACTTGGAATTTTAATTTTCTCTATTGGAATTTTAATTTTCTGTAACAAACAAGCAACTGCTATTTACTACAAGCTTAAGTCATAATTGAAAATACAAATATATATTTATATATTTCCTGTTAAAAGATATTTCCAGTTTCTCTGATTTTTTTTTTTTTTTTTTTTTCTTCTTAATTTTGTGCTTGAGTGTGTGTATGAATTTTAAAAATCCTTCCTGAATGTTAACTCTGCGATTGTATTATTCTATGTATGGAACAAAGTACTCAATGTTACTTTGTCTTTCTTTGTGGTCCATTTGTGTTACTAAGTCCGTATTACTTTTGATCTTTCTTAAATTGAAGTTTTACTGTTTAACCATTGGATTAAAATAATATCCAACTGAATGATTTCATTTTAAAATGTATAACTGTTTTCTTTTTAATTCTTCACTGCCCTTTTCCAAAGTTTTTCTTTCAGTTTTTGTTTTCTTAACTGGCCATTTTCTAATGTATATACGTGATCCACAAAGACAATATTCTTCTCTAAACAAGGACTAAACGTATATATATATATTTATATATATATATACATTTATTTACTCACACACACCCTCACACATATACACATATGTACATGGATGTAATCATGTAAATAACTACACAGCTACCATTTGACTGAAATATTTTCTGGTTAGTGCTTATTGTTTGTTTCTTTCTTCTTGTTTGGGTTTTTTTGTTGTTGTTGTTGTTGTTGTTCTACCATGATGAATTTCTAATATTTCATCAAACTGTGGTTTCAATATACTATTAAGAAAGTGGAAAATTTAAAATTTAATTACATGTGAAAGAAAAGCAGAAAAAGAAAAAAAATAACATACTGATAAAAAAAAAACTGAAATATGAAAAAAAAAAACTGAAAAAGGCTACTTCCAAAAAAAAAGAAAAACAAAACTAACTCTCATTTATATATATATATATATTACACACATACCATTACCACCACCGGTGGTGTCTGAATTTTTCCAGCTTTATCAATGTACTATGTGATGAATAACTATTCAACTTTTTGTAAATGAACAGGCTAACACGTCTGTCATTCAAATACTGTGTACCCAGTTCACATATCACACGTTTATAACTAGTTCATTACATAACTTCATGTATATTTTTCTTTATTTGTGGTTTTTTTTTGTTTTATCCTTTTTTTTTCTCATTTACTATAAAAGACTAAAAGACATTCTGTGAAAAACGCTTAATGAAATACAAAAACAAAACAAAAAGTAACATTGTTATGATGCTTTATCAAATATTTGAAATGAAAGAACAAGATATGATTATCTGCAGTTTGGAGATATTTTTGAAGATTGTACGACACTTAAAGACTACTGTGCAACATCTACAGAATCTAAGGACAATATTTTTTCTGTTTTGAAACCATTTTGCAAGAGTGGTCTGTTTGCTTATGTTTTCCATTGTTCGAGTTGGCCTCTTGGAGACAAAGACTGTTTCCATATATTGAACTACACAAACACTAAAAGAAAAAAAAAAAACATGTTAATCTGCTGCATTCAGTAGATTTTTTTAAAACTTACCTTTATTTTCATTTTTATTTTGTTTTTTTTTCCACTTCCTTCATTTTTTTTTTAACGTATTCTATTATCTCTTTTCTCTTTAGTTTAAATTTAAGAACATTAAAGCAAAGTTGCTTTTGTGTACACTGTAAATTCAGTGTTTTGTTTTGTCTATATAATTTTTGTGTATGTATGTGTGTGTATATATATATATATATATATATATATATATATAAACATCTATATGCATATATACATACATATATATGTATGAATTTGTGTGTGAGTATATATGCATATGTATGCATATATATGTGAGTATGTATACTTGTGTGTGCTTATAAATGCATGGGATACTGTAACATCTCAGTTACTGTCATACTTCTGTATAACCAAACAATAAATTTGAGTGACAAAATTACTCCATTTGTTATAAACTATCAGCTAAGACTGAAGCACAGAAGGTTGTCCGTATTATTAATTTTTATTATTGTTGTCTTTTTTTTTTTTCTTAAACAGAATCAAGACACAACCTAATTTTTTAAATTTTTTTATATATGTGTATGTATGTATGTGTATGTGTATATATATATATATATATATATATATATATATATATATAACATTTTATTACTTGCTCCCTGTTGGTTTAACTTCACACATAGTAAAGCCTGTTTAAATAGTTTTCTCTATCCTCATCATCATTCTGACTCATTTTACCTTCCACTTTTTAACAGTTCATTTTTCTGAAAACCCTTGTTTTCATATATTGACACTCTCTCATTTTCAATTAATCAAAATAGACTTCCCATTATATAATATATAATGGTTTCATTTCTATTTTTCTCTTCTCCCAATTTATCAGACTTTCTTCCCCCCCCTCTTTTTTGTTTCTTTTCTATTTTAACCCTTTGCCTGTCTTGTGTACCATATGTGATACACAGGGCATATTTTCCTGGTGTCCATGCATCATATATAATATACATTTCTTTTTTTTATTATTATTATTTTTTTTTATCCTAACCATCAGTGTAATTTGGGACTTATGAAAGGAAAGCTTTATATTGCTCAGATCATATGAGGCAAGTCTGAAAACAAGCATGGACATTTAAGACAAACTTACAAAAATACTTTGGATAGGCAAATGGTTAAGTGTCATCTTGCTGGGAATTATAAATCTTTCTTACACGATTGTCTTTGGCATATTTATCATTTTGTGTAAGATTTATTTTATACTTAAACCAGTGACTCACCAGTGTGAATGTTCAAACATACCACCACTTTCATCAACTGCTTGACTGCTGTTTGTAATGCCACAGTAATTAGTGATTTTACTGTAATAACTTCTGGTTAATAATCACCTCAACTTCTCGTGGGGGACTTCATCCACACTCTCTTTGCACCCATTCCTCAAGTATACACATTTATTTGATCTAGGAATAGCAGTCAAATCTCTATCTAATCACACCCTCTCTTCTTCCCCCCATCACCAAAAAAAACAATGGAAGACTCTGGATAATGTAGTTGACTATCTGGGGTGCAGTGGGGTGGGTTTGTTATGATTGGAGTACTGTTAGTCAAAAGATTGCGTGATTAGGTCTGATCTGGAACTAAATATACTCCAAAAGCATAACTGACATAGAAAGGAGTCGGGAGTTTCCTATTTAATGTATTCTTGCAATTCAAACTAACAATTGTTTTTTTTTGTCTTTTTTTTTTTTTATTCAACTTCCAATAACATATATATATATATATATATATATATATATATATTAATTATTAGTTTATAAGTATGACAAACTGGCAGAATTATTATTAGTGTAGTGGCATTTCTTTTGGCTCAAATTCTGCCATGGTTGACTTTGCCTTTCATACTTATGAAATAAGTACCTGTTGAACACTGGGGCCAATGTGGTCAACATGCCCCTTCCCCGATTATTGGCTGTGCATCAAAAATTGAAACACTTATTATCATCATCATCATCTTACATTTTTAGTAACATATTGCAGATGACATTTGCTGCATGTGTTTATTAACTAAATATTCACTCTACATAATTATTGATCTAACTTTTTTTTTTAATTTCTTTTTTTTTTTTTTCAATTCCACTAAATTTTTTTTTTATATCTGCACAAAGACACTTGCCTTTTTTTTTTTTTTTACCTTTTTTTCAATACTTTTATATTAAGGTATTGATTACTCTCAAGATGCAGATATGCTAATATCAAAAACATGTTTCTTTTGTTTTATTTTCTCTCTCTCTCTCTCTCTCTCTCTCTCTCTCTATTCAAATATTTGTTCTTAACACAAAATGTGTACTAATAGTGAAAACCAAGTTACCAAATGACTTGTTTGATTTATATAATACTACAAACACCAAAATGCAATAAGTTTCACTGAATTTGTCCAAAAATTCAGTTTCAGTCTATATTTATTTTTGAGCTCCCTTTGCCTATCCACCTACATTGCTTCTGTTATGAGTGTGGAGGTGAGATTAAAAACTACTTATATGGTCAGCTTCTTCATTTTATTTTGACTATTACTCTACATCCAACTGGATTCAACGTGCAGACTTGTTAGATCAATTATCCATTCCATATTTAGACAAATCTCAAAACATTTTTTTTTAAAATAGCCTTAACCCTAACAGTATTTTTTTTCCCATATCTTCTTTCTCCCTGCAAACATCTTGCTCTAATCTCCAATGTTAACAATTTTTATTATTCAACAAAATTGTGTGACTCTTTTTCTTAGTATGGTAAAATTGGGAAGAGAACAATTTTTTCAGGAATGGGAAAAAAAGAGCTCATCATGATTTCTATATATTTAAGAATTTTGCTTCTTGGTCTTCTAATAAAACTGAATAAGGAATGAAGGTTTGTATGTTCTTATTACCTTCATTTAGTTCTTACCTGTATTCTTCTAAGCAGTTCTCTTTTCCTTCCTGGAGTTTCATTTCTATTTATTCATTTTCCACATTTTTATCACTGCTATCATAAACAGGTTTTACTGTTAAATCCCCACCCTTCAATATATAAATATATATATATAGATATATAGATATATATATATATATCACTTAGTTTCAAATTTGAGACCAAAAATATGTTTAAAACCAAAATTAATCTATGACACAACATTTAATTTCTTTTTAGTATTTTATTTATCTTTTTATTATTATTATTTTTTTTTTTTTACAAATGAATTTTTAATATTTTATTTGTAGAAGTTATTGCTTAAAACTTGGTATTATAACTACTACTGTGCTACAAATCCATTGAGAGAAAGAATCCAAAACAGTGTATGTTCTCTCCTGATGACCCCTGAAACCTACTGCCATCCTATAATATATGGACCCTTCAATTGGCAGCACTTGCACAAGCAAGTTGTTTGCAAGTCTCTAAGTACTTACCCCACTAATATATATTCTACAGGGATATATCAACACTCGGTTGATATCTCTCTGTGATAATATCTTTGTTTTTATATTATTATACTAAATAAAATTTAATTTTACTCCAAAAGGCCTGGCTGAAGCTAAAAGCAAGCCTAGAGGGAATTAACAAATGTTGTTGACAAGATTATGGCACAAACAAATCTTAAGAACCAGTCCTCAGTAGTGTAGCAGTGCTAATATTATGAAAGAAGCAATAATATAACCTTTAGTTTTGTAAAATTCAGAATATTAGTTTTAGGGTCTTTGAGAATTTCCAAAGTGACATTTTTTTCTTTCTTCCTTTATCCACTTGTCGATTTAATTTTTCATTTTTTTTTCTTTTGTTTTAATCTCACCTTTTCCTTTCATCTATGTAGCTCTGACGCTCAAATATTTCAGTTGTGCATTAGAAATACATCTTCAACCCACTTAATTCCCCAGATGTTTGTGACACTTCATTGAAATATTCTTTGATGATTGTAAAAAGAGCTGCTTCATTTGAGATTTAAAATACTTTTTTTTTTTCTTTTTGTCATGCATTTGTGAACGATCATTGGTTAAAGGGTTCCCATAGACCAGTCTTGCGTTCACTGCATGTTAGTGGCTTCTCTATTTGAGATTTTTTAAAGCTTCATTCAAACCCTGTAATTACATCATTATCTTTACACAATTGATACTCTTTGCTGTTAAGCTATAAATGAGAAAGACAAAACAAAAAAAAATAGCATTAAAGTACTGACACTTTACCAAAGACTGGGTCTTCAGTTTTATTTATGCCATATTCTAAGAAGTGTTGATGTCAACTGTCTCGACTAAAGAGAAAGATACAAAAAAATATGTTGAGTGAAATGGCTCAACTAGGAATCAAAACCATATTGCAAATGCCCTAACCTGTAGCTTATGACAACTGTACATCACAGATAAGTTATATAAAATGTCTGTGTGGTTTGATAAAAAATATGGCTGGAGAGTTATTTGTTTGCAAATATGTATCCAGTTATAAAAGTTTTGGATCCTACCAAATGCATTCTACTTAATCCATAATAGTAAAAACTTCATATTATTCAGGTAAACTGTTCAGTTGAAACATTTCGCACCTTTTAGTTGCAGTCTTCATGTTTGGGAGGGAATATCTGTTTATCAAGTAGAGAGAATTGACTTCACTTAATTTTTGGTGATGCAATCTGCTAGTTATGATAATGACATGCAGAAAATATAATTCAGAAATTGGTATTTTGAAATTAGTTATCTCCAAGTTGAAACTTTATTAAAGAATATATTTGATTTTATATAATTTTTTAATTTTTTTTCTTTCTTTTTTTTTTTTTTGTTTTAGCTTTTCTCATTAGTGTTTCTATGTAAGCACAATTATATTCTTGAAGAAATTTTTTTTTTACTTTCATTTTTTATTTATATTTTGATTTTTTTTTTTATATTCAGTGAAAAAAAAATTTTCTTTTCATACATTTTTTTACCATTTATTTTTTTATTATTTTAAATGTGTCACTTTTGGGGGTGGTTGAAGTAAGTTGTCTCAAATTTGTCATATTTTATTATGGTATGTGTCTTGGTACTGGTACAAAATTTTATGTTTTGTTCTACAAAATTTGGTGCTAAAATGTTTCATTTCTCTTTAGAGTGCTATATTGATTTCTGAATTACATCAAATTGTTCCTCTTTAGTTTGACTAGAAACCTTTTCCATTTCTACCCTTACTAAATCTGCCAAACAATATACTATGCATTTCTCAACTAACTCATGTATTTTCCATTTACAGTGATCATTCTTAAAAAAGAAAATTTTCAATTCCATTTCACGTTTTCTGTATATTTTCACCATGCTATGGGAACAGAAAACAAAATTTTAAATCCAGTTAATAGGGCACATTCAACAGTTAGTTAATATTTTCTTCCAAATTTTTTTCTTTTTTTTTTTTCAATTTTTTTTTAATGGTGGGAGGTTTTTTTTTTTTTTTACGTGTCTTGTTTAATCAACTATTTGTATGACAGGTCGTAAGTCAGCAAGACCTGTGTTGAAGCATTCAACTATAACTGGAATTTCTTTAAATGTCGTCGCTTCACTTGATGTCCACTTTGTGGATGAAATTTTCCGAAAGTAGGATGCAGAAAAAGGGCAATGTAAAACTAGAATCATAGTAAATATTTTCTCCCTAACCTTATATGAAAATGATGACATTAATGCATAGACAAATCATCATCTACTCAAATAATGTTTGCAGAATAAACTCATACAATTTGTTCTATGTCTGCCAATGTAAAAGGCATCAAGTTGTTTGTAACCTTTCCACCACTGATCATCAAACAGAAAAGTTGATGCAATTTCCTTTCCCTGACACTAACAGGGTTACAAACTGCCAATATAGGCTAACTACATTTGCAGACAATATTTATTCTACAAACGTTGTTGGGTATTTTATATTTTAATTTAATTGAATTTTTTGAAGAACAAAATTACTTTATTTAAAAGAAGTTAAGTCTATTTGGAGAAAGAAAGTTAGAACTTATAAATTGGTTGAAGAATTGGATAATAATTTCAAATTAAATGCATTTTTTTTTAATGAGATGACTCTTTCTTTCTAAAATATTTTGAGAGGATACTTTTAAAAAGGATTTCAGTTATATTAATGCACTCATTTGTTCATATTTTAGAATCTTTTTTTTTTTTTTTTCCAGTATTCTCAATCTCATTTTTTTTTCTTCTCAAATCAAACTCACATAATATCTTTAAAAAAAAAGAAAAAGAAATTTATTATTATTTTAAATAACAAGTTAAACATAGAATAAGTATTTTCTCAAGCTTTCATTTATCGAATACTTTCAGTGAAATTAGTTGTCCTTTCAGTTAGTTCGTTTCTAGTCTGCAACCAGGTGCCTGCTTTGCATACCAAAGCCACTCACTTGTGAATACATCACCACCACCAACCATCTTCTTCATCATTATCATCATCATCATGTGAAAAAATCACAAAGATCTTGAAAAACAAGAAATGAAACTGCTGTCCAATTATTAAATCTTCTTTATTAGCAACAGAGTATCAACTCTAATTGGTTGGCAGCACCGCAATATTGAACTTTGTAACAGAAAAATTAACGCAAAAAAAGAAATCAGCTTTTAAATCAGCTCCTTCGTTAAGCATTTATTATTATTATTTTTTTATGTCCTAGCAGTTTAAAATAAGTATGTTCTTTAAAAAGATTTTTTTTATATATTATTTTCATTTATTATTTTACTTATACTTTATTACTTTTTTTTTTTTTTAATCTTCAAATTAAATTCACCTTGGTGCTGATATTTGTTTTAATGATGCCATTCAGAATCTGACTTTGTGAGGTTTGAATGTCTCAGAAAAGAAGCCATTAATATACTTTAATGGATAATGGATTCAAATTATATCAATGTCATTATTACTTTAAAAAAAATTTTTTTTTTTTTTTTTTGTATAAAGACACACTCAAATTAGACTTATCCGTAAATACGGGATTGCTTTTGAAGCAAACATCAACTAAAACATCCTACTGAAGAGTAGCGTTTATATATATATCTATATATATATGCATATATATGTGTGTGTGTGTATGTATACGCACGCACACATATATACATACATACATATATTGTCATAGCAAAATCGTTTTAGCTATAATAGCTAAAACAGACTAAAGAGCATTTGTTTTTCAACTTTCATATGGGTTAGATAGGTTTTATATGATGTAAATATATGAATTGTGTGTGTGTGTGTGTGTATACACACATGCATGAATATATATATATGAATGTATGTATATATACGTATATGCACATGTGTATATGAATATGTATGTATAAATATGTGTGTGTGTGTGTATATAGATATGCATTCACATACACACAATTTTGTTAGTGTATTTATTTTCCAAGATTCTTTGAGTGAAATCTTAAGTTGGAACACGTGTCTTGAGAGGATCATTTTGCCAATAATAACTCATACACTGGTTCCATTTCACTACCTTTTGATATTAGTTAACTAATTGGTTGCTTGACTAATCATTTCATCAATAAATCAATCTAACAGTATCACAATATTTAATCGAAACTTGGTTATACCTGTCAATGGTAAGGTCATAAATTACATCAAAAAGGTTTTGACAAACCAACTGATTGATTGATCAAATGATTAGCTTGGCAGATGATTAGCTAACCAGTTGACTAATAAATAACAGAGAAGTTCAACCAGTGCATATGTTTCATTGGTGTGCCAATGATCCTGTCAAGATACAATAACGTGTGTGTGTGCGTATGTATGTATATAGTGCATACAATGCAAGCATGGATGTTCAGTGATGATGATGAGATTATTATTATTATTATTATATATATATATACACACACACACACACACACACGCATACATGTGTGTGTGTGTATGTGTGTATATATAAAAAGATGTAGAACAGTATTATATAGATGTGTGTGTATATATATATATATATATATATATATATATATATATATATATATATATATATAGACACATCTATATAATACTGTTCTACATCTTTTTCTCTGCTACTACAGGTGTCATGTGTAATTATTTTTTTTTCATTTTTTTTTCTTTGAGATTTGCATATACTTAGAGCAACAATTTCACAGCTAAGCACATATATGTAAGTTACTTTAAGGTATGCAGAATAACATGCCTTGCTTCATTACCACAATTATGCAATTATACAGTTGAGGCAACATTTGGTCACTTGACCATTCAGTTGGTAGCCCAGCAAGAGAGAGAGAGAGACTTAAAACACATTGGACCTTAATTGCTTTGAGCTAAATGTGAATATATGAACTGGAGAGAGAGAGAAATAGTGAGGCAAGTGTTTTGATGTGTGTATTCAAGTTGTGTATATCTAACTAAATAACCATGCCGAGCTGACTGTAATCTTATTTCTATTTAATATTTAACCCCTTCATTCTCAGCTGTCACACTGAGACCAAAACCAAATCTCACTCTTACACAAATAATCAATATTATCAAAACAAACTAACCTTGCTGTGTTTCAAACAGAAGGTAACATTTCCAGTTACTATTATATCTCAACGTTTGAGAATCTGAATAAAAAAAAGAAACTATAGGCATATCCCCCTCTACCTCTGCCTAATGAATAAGAAGTAAATAAATAAACATACATTCAGCAGGTAGCTTGCAAATGTTTTTAAGTCAACCAAGCTTACTTGCAGATAAAATCAAGCAAATTTATCAAGTCACACACACACTATTTAACTTGAAATAAGTGTCAAACACTAAAATCATAAGGACAAGCACTATATAAATATCACCTGAAGAAATGCACAAAACAAGAAGTCCCTATGGACAAAGTGACTCATAAACTTTGAATATATATATATATATATATATATATATATATATATATACATACATACATACATACATACATACATACATTCTACTGCATGTTTTGAGTACTTACCAAACATGTATGTATGAGTGTATATATATATATATATATATATATATATATATACACACACACATTTGCACTATATATGCACAAATGTACGTATACATACATATGAGAGAGAGAGAGAGAGGTGATTGATGAATATAAGAATATGTGAAATAACCATTGTAAAAGAACTGTGTGTGTGTGTGTGTTTTGTTTTTGCTCTTAAACCGTCTCCCAATCTCGCACACTCACACAGACACATAAATTATTGGTGTTGATAATATTAAAAGGAGCAGCAAGCCTGAAAGCACACTATATAATGACTCGTGGTATTTATGTTCTGAGTTTGATTCATGTTGACGTCGGTATCGCTTTCCATCCATCCGGGGCTGATAATAATTACTCTTCTTTCAGTAATTTTGAGTGTAGACTTCGTCCATGGCCCACACTGCAGGTGCCTTAACCGTTTAGCATCCAAATTACTCTATGAAATGTTATGCTTATATATTTTTTTTTATTTTGAATTATGTATTGTCTTGTAGCCTTGAGATTTCAATCACGTGACTCTTTACTTTAGGAATTACATTGTAGAGTCGGTGCAAGAGGCCAGATCAGGCTATTTTAAACATAAAACAGGAAGAATGTTTGAGCTGGTTATGGCTGTGTTAAATGCTAAAGAGTTAAGGGTTAACAGAGTTCGCTATGTTACAAGAAATCAAACCAGATCCCTGGCTTAAAGATATTTTCTTCCACTAGACTTAGAGAACCCTCTAAAAGGTCTGGTCTGTGCTCTTCTTCCTGACTAAAGGATAAAAAAAAGATACTGAATATGGCCTGAATCAATGAGTTTACTCTCAGCATGAGCATGTTGGCCAGAGATTACAACTAGCAGAGAGCACTTTCTTAACCCTTGATAATCAGAATAATCCTGGATCTGTGTGGTCCCTTGACTGACCCTAGATGCTGATTGTCCTCTTTGGACTTTCTTATATATTTGCATACTAATTATACTGTTGTTTTTTTTGTTTTTGTTTTTTCCATCTAAACCTTCTAAACATTTTATGTAAACTCCTCTAATCCATTGTCTGTCACAACGATAAAGAAAAGTTTATTGCTACTATCATTATTAACTCCATCACACATCCCATCAGTGCCTGACTTTCCTTTTATCCTTGTGGGTTAGTCAAGTGTTGAGGACGATATCCTTCCCAAATTTGTTAGTTTGTGCTGATGTTAGAAATTGCCATCGATTGATGGATGGCAGAAGACTGACAGAACCATTGGAGCATTTAACAAAATGTCTTGCAATATTTGTTCTGTTTCAAATCGCTCTGAATTCAACTTCACTTTTCATCCCTTTAGTTCCATAATATCATCTTCCTACCAAGAAGTTGGATCAATTTAATCAACTCTCTTCTGCAAATTTCTTGTATTTCTTTTATTTCCTTTCAGTTTTGTACTTCGATTGTTACATGTTTCAGAATATGCATTTCATATTGCATTTCAATCAGTGTATACATATATATATATATATATATATATATATATATATATATATATATTTATATATATATATATATATACACTCTCTGAGTGGTTGGCGTTAGGAAGGGCATCCAGCTGTAGAAACTCTGCCAAATTAGATTGGAGCCTGGTGTTGCCATCCGGTTTCACCAGTCCTCAATCAAATCGTCCAACCCATGCTAGCATGGAAAGCGGACGTTAAACGATGATGATGATGATATATATATATATATATATATATATATATATATCATCATCCAGTGTTTTGAATCCAGGTTTTGTCCCCGTTAACAGGGGTGGCCGGATATACCTCAATGCCATAGCAACTAAGGTAGGCAGATGCAGCCCACCCCAACCTTTGGGCTGGCTGGTGCCCATTCTCTTTGGATATCATGAGGCTTTTTTGGAGCTGGATTTTCTACGGGGAGCATGCACTTGCTTACCCCCAACCTCAGTTTCTAGACATGAGTGGTCCTGAGACCAAGGCCTCTACCATGATTTTTAAGAAATGTGGGGGAAAACTAGCTCAGGAAGGCAGGGACGCTACTCCCTGAGACCCCTTTCGGAGCCCCCTGCCTAACTATATATATATTGTTAATTCAAACAAACATGCAATTAAAAAACAGATGAAAAAAGATGAAAAACAGACATGAGGACGTGCTCGAGAAATATATTAATTAGACGCTCAGCGAAGGGAATGCCTTTCCTTCCTTAAGTTATTTGTGTATAGATGTCTCAGTCGTATTGTAGTCTCTCTTGGATGTATAATGTACACATGTATTCACAATTGCAGATACAGGCATGGCTGTGTGCTACATGGTATATGTAGGTAGTAGACAGACAGACGGGTGTAGGCATGGTTGTGTGATTAAATTCACAACCATATGATTTTAGATTTCTTCCCACTACATGGCATATGGATGCCTACTACTATAACCTTGGGCTGACTAAGGCTTTGCTAAAGAAATTGATTACCAAAAACTGTACCGAAGCCCACTACTCAAGTATGTGTGCTTGTGGATGATTGCATTATGATGCACTTACTGTGATTATTAAAAATAGATATTCTCTATTTGTTACTTTTATAATGTAATGGTGTGTGTGTATATATATATATATACATACACACACACACAACAGATACCAAAGTCTTTCAGTATAAACTTGTAACCCCCAACATTGTGGTCTTGTTGGGTTCAGTTCTGTTACTCCTTGGACAAGTGTCTTCTACTATATACTCAGGTTGATCATGGCCGTGTGAGTGAATTTAGTAGGCAGAAACTAAAAGAAACCCATTGTATATGCACATGTATGTTTGTTTACATTTGTGCTCTATGACACTCATTGTGGGTGGTCATAGTGGTGATAATGATGTCACTTCTCTTGTTAATGACTTGTCTGCTCATTTCGCACCTTCATAGACTTGTGAAATAAGACATCCTTTCAAAACAAGTAAGGTTTGTGACAAGAAGGGCATCCAGTTGTAAAACGTTGCCTTGATAATATATTCATCTAAGCCATGCTAGCATGAAAACATGGATATAAATTTACTGAATGAATATATATAACCTTTGCCAGTCTGGAAAGTAACATATATATATATATATTTGTAGAGAGAGAGAGTTTATTTAATTTATTACTGATTGTAATGCCATTTATTAGCAGATATGTTTATGTGTGTGTGTGTGTGTGTACAAGTGTAAAAAGCATTGAGGGTGTTTGGCTTAGCAGTTAAGGTATTGGACTCACGGTTAGGGTGTATTAGGTATGGCTTTGAGCAAGGCACTTTGTTTTACAGTGCTCCAGTCCACTAGGCTGAAATGAGGGCAAACCACAGAGGGGAGTCTTACACTGTCAGTGACGTCAATACTTCAGAAATCTAGATGAGCTCCAGCTTCATGAGTCTGTAGGCCTGAGATGGATTTTAAAACCAAAAAAAAAATGGATGTGTGTATATACACACGTGCATGTAAATGGTTTAAGGAAAGATTTCCAATTAGCTGAACAAGGACAACATTTTCATTGATGGGAAGCAAAGTATTTATCTATTGTTTCCTGTGCACCTGTCCTTCTCCTTCTAAACATTTGTTATTTAACAGTACTATTCTGTATCTACTGGGGTTGTTGTTGATGTTGCACAGCAAGTAGCAGATACATGGTTGAAGTCCTGCTGTCTTTTTTCTGTCTCAGATATCATTTATAGGTGGAAGTGTTTGTGTGTTTGCTCACATGTGTATTTGTGTACACCTACACATATGTAAGGTATGTATGATAGCTGCACATATGTGGTCTTGCTCTATGTTAACTAAAGCTTTACAAACAAGAGTCTTGTAATCAGGGTCTTGTAATTGTGCTTTTCAATTACAAAAAATAAATAATTTTCTTGTAGATCAGTCAACTTTTATAATGATGATTCAGATTTAAAGAGAGGTTTGAAAACCAAGTGTAACTGGGAGCTTATACATTCTTTCTATTTTTACCCCTTTTGCTGTTTTGTATAAGCCTGCTTTACCTAAAGGTAACAATTTGACTTGAAACATTACTGAATACTATTCCAAATTTCCACTGAAACCACAGCAGAAAATTGATTTGGTTTAGCAAAAAATCTCAGGGCCCAACGAATTTCTCATCTACTGTGGCAAGTTCACCTCATTGACAAATTTACATTGATTCTAAAAGTAGCGCTACAACTCTTCCGAAGACACGTTATGAAATGAATTAATCCAGAGGAGTTGCTGAGATGGATATGTTTACATTGATGGTTGTTTTTATTTTATAATATTTTATTTATTTTCTTTTAGCACCGTATGGTAAGTTGAGTGACCAGGTTTGAATTCCTTGGGCCTTTTAGCAAAGGAAAAATACCATTAACTTGGTCTGTTTAAGACAACCAACCAAAAGATTTAGAGACAAAAGTTAACCCTTTTGTTACCAACCTGTCTGAAAATGCCCCTGGTTCTAGGACACAAACATCCTGATTTATTTAAAGTGATCTGAATTAAAAATCTTCCATCAAAATTTCATGCTAATTTAAGTTCCAAACACCAGCTTAATGACAAAATTATTTTACTAAATTCTTAATTATTTTGAAAGAAAGTGGGTATATTTCAGCAAAAATATGGTAATGAAAGGGTTGAATAATTTAAATACATAAGTTTTTGTGACAAAAGCTAAACAATTTAAAACAATATTTTGAGTCTTAAATTTTTTTTTTTTTTCTTGTCTGTTTGCATTTAGTTCTTTAATTCTTCTGGTATTAACATCAAGAAAAGTGTTCATCAGAAAGTTTATATATTTATTTGAGGTTGATGTTTCACTCTTCACAGTTTCCTGCTCCATGCCATTCTTCATGCAACAAAAAAGTTTGGTTATTTTCAGATTTGGAATTGCGAAAATGAAATTTTGTAATTTTAAATAATTAGAAATCAAAACATTCAAAACTGACTTCAAAGTCTGTTATCGTATTCTGGCTCGAATATCAATGGACATTGTATATTTCATTTTGTCTATGCCCCCACCATCAGCACCACGTAAGAGGTTGCACAATGAGAGTTGTCTTGGAGAGAATCATTAACTTAAAACTATTTGAGTATTTTGTCTTTCCTCCGTATGTCTAAATGTGTATGTGTCATATATATGAGGTTTAGCAAATATCTTATACTAAGGCCAACCTAAGTTTTGTAAGTGGATGTATTAGACAGAAACTGAAACTAGCTATCAAATGTGTATATCTATATACGTTTTATATGCAGAGATAATGTTGATTTGATGGACAGAGTGAATTTATTTGCAGCACAAATATTTGATCACTATAAACAAATCATATGTGTAGATTGTTCAGCAAAAATTTGCAGAAGCATCTTTCTCAGGCTTGAGTGACTTTATTATGTATGTGTGTGTGTGTGTCCTTGACTAGGCATCATGTGATGGTTGTAATGGAGGATCACCATCATACAGGCAAGGCTGTTCGTTTCCAGTATTCCAAGAAAAAACCAGCTCAACCATGGGAAAATATTACCTTGCTTGGAAACAAGTGAAGATTGGCAACAGGAAGAGTATCTGGCCATAGAAAATCTACCTCAACAAATTCTGTCTGACCCATGCAAACCTGGACAAGTGGATGTTAAATGATGATATATATATATATATATATAATAAGTCAGTCTTTTGAAATCTATTCCTCACAAGGCTGATCCTACAAACATGAAACACACCAACAACCCAAAGGTATCTATTTGTAAATGGGTCATTGATAGTTATAGGTCTTTGTCAGGGACCCTGGTAGTGTGCAGGTGACAGGATACAAATTGTTCGTTCTACATTCAGTAGTTTAGCAACCTTATCACCCATCTGCACCTCTTGTTCACAATAAGTTTTATTCCTTTCTATACAAAGTTTTTCTAAATTGTTTCAGCTTTGTGTTTTTTCAGTACTGGTGGCTATATTCGGTCCAGTTTAGAATTTATGTCAACCCTTTCATGTTGGTTAAATTTTAACTGAAGTGATTTACCTTCAATTTAAAATCAATTTCATATTTAAATTCTTTTAAATTCTGTACATTCTCATCAACCATTTTTGTTTTTACCATTTTCCTCTGCAGGCTGGCACATTACATATTTGCATAGTTGTTCCCTCCATTCTTAACCTTGTTGGTTCCAACTTGTTCCAAGACAGCCTTGAAATGTTTTCACTTCTCTCCCTTGAAAAACACCAGATATCTTTAAATATTTTAGATTCCTTTCTGTTGAAAATCATTTTATTTCAGTTTTTCTGCCGTCTTCCATTGAAGTATATTTTATCTAGAGATATATGTATAGAGAGTGATATATTCTATAATTTTTGCTTTCTATAGTTTTAGAAGTTCTCTCAGTTATATGTTCGAACATCAGATAAATTTTCATAGTCAATTATTTAGTTTGTTTTGGATAATAGGAGTAACTGCTTTTGCACTAACTGAATTGATACCCATTTAGTAATGCAACCAAACTGTGATAAATCTAAATCTTTTAGTGGTTTTTGTCTTTTACATTACCAGCATCTGAAGCCATGATATGAATGATGTTTTTGAATTCTATCTTGCAGCTGTTTTTTTTTCTCTTTTTTTTTTCTTGCTTTGCATGTGTAGTACATTGGAAGACTTCACATACATCAATCAAGTTCAATCAAAATATAAATAAAATTCCATCCAGCTATTTTTTCTAATATTTATTGGTTAATTTTGACAATTTTTAAATATATTTATTTTTTTTACTATTTATTTAATTTCGTAAGTTTTTTTTTTAATATGAGAAATATTTATATAATACCATCACATATATTTTTCTTCATACAGATGCAATCATACATACATGCAAACACTCATATTCATACCAACACGCATTTTCACGAATACATAAATTATGGAAATAAATATATTTTTATATAATTATGTCTTTGTTTTATTTTTTTAAATGTTGACCCTGTCTTAAAAGTTGCTTCTATGAATTTAATCAGATGTTTAAATTAAAAAATTTCTTGAAAAAAGTAATTTTGATTTGCCTAGATTTAACCTTCAAACAGCAGGCATCACCATTCGGTGTCTCATTAGAGAACAATGGATGTCATCAAGTAACACTCATGCATCTACAAATGCACCTAAGTGAGAGAAATCAAGTTGTAAATGGAAGATTATACAGTGATGATGACAAAGTCAATCCCTTCATCCACTAGCTTGAAGCTAACTTCACCACCACCAGGGCTTGTAGCTCTGCAAGCTGCATGGTGACCTCAGTAGTGCAGTGGCATGAAAAAAAGCACCCAGTCCATACTGTAAACTGGTTGACATTAGGTAGATGATGATGATACTTCAGATAGCACAGAAAAGATGCTTCAATTAGCTCTGGATGGAAAAAGTTCAGTTTTTCTCCATTTATGTATTCATCTTACAACAATATGGGAATTTCAAATGAATTTATTTATCCTTCTCTTGTCCATCCCTCCTCTAACAACTATATCATCTCTACTACTATTACTACTACTACTACTACTACTGCTGCTGCTCAGCTCTTACCCACTCTCTTCTGCATCCCTCTAACTATCCCAGCTCATGGTTCCTCTCTCATCTGCCCTTCAACCCTATCCATTCTAGTAGTCTACCTCCACATCCTCTCATTCTCCTTTCCATACAAACTTGCAAACCAATTTATCAACTCACCTTGTCTCTTGGGGCCCCTTAGGTACCTTGTCACCATTATCTATCTCTTGCAGTCCCTACTGTTCATTTTCTCTTCCCTTCCCCTTCTAGATGTGAGTAGCCATGCAGACCCTCTACAAGAACCTGCACTGCCCCCAGCCCTTCTCATAATTCAGTCCTCTCATCCACTAGCTTGAAGCTAATCCCATCCCCTTAGGGTTTATAGTTCTGTGTGCTGCATGGCAACCTTAATAAAGCTGGTGGCATGGAAAAAGGTACCCAATCCATACTGTAAAGTGGTTGGCACTAGGAAGGGCATCCATAGAAACCACGCCAAGACAGACATTGGAGCACATGCAATCCTTGGACATATTGCATTCTGTCAAACCATCCAACCCATGCTAGCATGGAAGATATATGTTAAATGACGGTGATGTTTACACCAGATGCAAAGGAAAGTGAATATTTTATGGCTCTTTACAGTAATGAGATTGAAAAATGATCAAAATAGAACTTCACAAATTTTCTTTGACTATGCTGACAGCTCACTTGAAAAAACACATTTTGGTAGATTATTGGTAAAATGATGTTTTGATAAATGCTCCAATTTTTCTTAAATGTATGTCGTGCAACCACTATTGAGACTTTCTTAGGTATTTTCAAAATGCATTTGATACTGAACATCATTTGAGTGACAGATTATGGTGAAATATGTCACATTTTAGAAATGATGAAGAACGAAGTTACATTTTTTAAACCATTCTGGAAACTAGTAATTCAGAGTCATTCCTTTTATTCAAAGGAAGAGTTATGTTCAAACAAGCACCTTCGCTTGATTGGGGAAGAAAGGTTTTTGTTTTATGTGATTATGAATCTGGCTTGTGCTCCATATCCTAATTTATTCAGCAAGTGATGCAGATGTCTCAAACAATTCACATTTGGGACTTTCCAGTGCATTTGTTGATGCGTTGATGACTCATTATTGCAATCAAGGGCACATATACACAGACAACTCTTTGTGATTACCTCGTATTTATGGTGCAATTATTGAGTATATCAGATTTATAAACATGTTGCTTAGTTCTGAGATATTGGATGCCCCTCCTAGGGACACAAAGAAAACGCATTCTATGCAAGTCCAGAGCCAACTCCTTGCCACCAGTCCCAACAGTGCCCAACCTGCGGCAGAACCTGAGTATGCATCAAATTGGTTGACCACAGTTGGACACACACACTGCCCCATCTTCTTCATTATGATGTCTTTAATCCTTATCAACAATGATGGATGAACTAATACTAATAATGGTCTGACAAAAAGAATGAGTCCTGTGGGACTGTGTGAATAAATAGAAAGCAAATGCCTATATTTGAAAGATTGAAGAAAGGTCAAGTTAAATAAGTGGTCATTCAACAACAGGTCAACACTTTAAGGTTGGGTGTGGCTTATTGACACAACATGCTTTCTTCTGCAGAGGACAGATGTGGCTTATTGACACATTGCTAAATTGTGAAGAAGACGGGTGTGGTATATAAGCCACATTTGCATTATAAGTTATTTGGTTGATTACCATCTAGCATTTTTTTTTTCTTGTTTTGTGTCCTGCACTGAAAATCTTGCTGTTTGTACCTGGCCTTAAAGGGTTAAGTGTCTGGTGACTATGCTTACCAATGTTCACAAGTGCTTTGCGGAAATTTCAAGGAAAATGGATCTCAGAACTAAGCAACATGTTTATAAATCTGATATACTCAATAATTGCACCATAAATACGAGGATTGTTGATAAAAGTGACATGCAAATTGGACAAATTGATTGCCTTTGAAAGTGTATAAAATGGTGCAAGAAACTGTTTTTCTATTTACTTGATATAATGGTTTTGAATAGCTACAATCTCTTGTAAAAACTGGGAATGAGTTATCTTCACGGAAGTTATCTTATGATGTCATCATTTGCTCTAGAAACATGGAAGACACACATGCATTCAATGGAAGAATGGCACTGGATCATCCAGATAGACTTGGTGCTTAGACGTCTCCTTTCTTGGAGTATTTGTCTGCAAATGATGCAAGACAAACAAGTCCTATACAATGTTATGTATGTATGCATATGTCCCAAAGAGAGAAGAAGCAAAAAATGGGGACATCGGAATGCAAGGAATGCGCAACTTCACTGTGCTTGGAATGCTTCAAGGATTATCATACTCCTAAAAAATATTAAAGTCAGGAACTTAGCATTTCTTATATTGCCCATTTGTCTTTATTTTTATAATCTAAGTTAAAACAGTATTTTCATAATTTTTGTACTTATAAATGAAAATAAGTATAAAAATACCCATAACAGATTTATTTTTTTGTCTTTTTGCCCATTTAGCTTACACATTCATGTCACCTCTTCTTGACATTTAGGGGTTAAATCAAAAAGATTTGGAAATAAAGTTTAGTAACTGAGAGAGAGAGAGAGAGATGTCTTTAATTATTAAAAACTGAAACCATACTCCATCTTTCCCATTTCAACCCAATATACTTTAGGTTGTAGTCTGACTTCAGAATATTGTGTATGGTATAGTCTGGCAACAAATAGCAGTTATTTTGATATTTCAGTAAATATTACTTAATATTAACCCTTCAGCATTTAAACCAGAGATATCTGGCTCAAATATTCTGCCCATTTTCTATCCAAATCAACCATATCTGGCCTCTTGCACACCTTACAATATCTTTCTGAAAATAAACAATCACATTCAAATCCTGAAATACAAGATAATGTAAACTGAAGCCATTTCTGCCTAAATTTGAGTGTGAATACTGAGGAATTTTCAACAGTTCATGGGCTTTGTTTTTCAATGCTTGAAGTGGAGAGTGATTTTGTTTTATAAGTATCAATATGGCTTCAGCAAATAACAATTCCAACTTGGAAGGGTTTACACTTGAAAACTGTTGTGGCAGACACCCCCCAAGTGAAGAGTGGGCTGCTTCACTACTAATAAATAGTGAGCTGACACAGTCAGCGAGGTTCGCTGTTCGGGCCAGTCCCACAGAGACAACAAAATACGTCATCGTAATGTGGAACATAACAAAAACTTACAAAAAATTGAAGAAAAAGGAAAATGACCATGACTTGTCTTCAGATAAATCAGATATTCCTGATTTTAGTTTGATGATGAGTATTTTGATAGCCAAAGTGAAGAAGATCTTCAAAATGCCATTCAAAAATATTAGGGTCACATGGTCAAACAATACAACTCCAATATCCCTAATTTTATTGAAAATGCATAATTTTTGATCATTGCAATTTAAACATCTGCAAATAAAATTTCAAGTCTACAAGCAAAAAGTTAAAGTTACAAACAAATATTGATAACGTTCTTGAGCGGTCTTAATTCAAGACATTTGAATAAATAAGCATTACATTTGACTGACATTTAAACGCTAAAGGGTTAAGGGTCTTAATGGTATACCCATTACTATGGTAGATTTAGTTTATCAGCTCATAGTACATCCTTCATCTCTGCTGCTTCACAACTTAGTCATCAACGATTGGGAATAACAATCAGTTTAAGTTAGCAATTTCATTTAAATGGAATGACTAGCTAGATTTGTACACTATATAATGTGATTACCATTATGTCTGTGTTGCAGTTAATATATTCTCTGACAATTTTTGTAATTGATAAGTATACTAATGTACACAAGCCTCTTTCGCTCTCACACATATACATTGTGTGTGCGTGCTCATTTGGTACTCAAGTGGAAACATCTGGCTTGTTTAGAGACTCTTCAACTATCATCAAGCAGTCACACAAATCTACTTCCTTGTAGTAGATACAAAAAGCTGACATCAGACAACAATCCGCTTGCCAATGGAAACCCCTTCATGTCAGGTACAAAACATGAGGGCTTCCACCATCAACAATAGTACAATGCAAAAAGGTCTGAAGCAAAGGTGGAGCAGAGTTGAGTGGGTGTGTGCTGTGTGCAAGAGATGAGATGGAGGGATGCCTCAACCAAATATGTCACAAAGAAACACCAGTACCAATTCTTCTGAGTAGATGCAGTAGGAAGTTTGTTGACAAAGAAATGGGTAGATAAAATAATTGAAATAATATGACAAGATAACTAAACCAGATAATTGAAATAATATGAGAAGATAAGTTTAGATCAGTTATAGACAACACAAGAACTTTAATGATCCCTGCATATATTCCTCAGTTAAGACAGGTGAACTAAAAGGCCCTGTTGCAAACCACCTCAATAATAAATGACAGATACAGTAACAATTGGTGGCTTTAATGGACCTGCTGGGCAACACTAGGATAGCTATTCTGGTGTACATGGAGAAGGGATCAAAGTTTTTAAAATTCTGACATGACTGATCAAGCTATTTGCAAGTTTAACTTGAGGAAATTGGCCAGTCACCTGATGACCAACCAATCAGGTGGATGCATAAACCAAATAGACAAATGGTTGTAAATTCTAAGTCATTTTCCAAGAAAGAATGTACCACTCAGTGTAAACCAGTTATTAGTCACTTCACAGTAGGAACTAGACAGGCACAGAGATACAAAACAGTCTGGAGTAGGAAGATATGAGAATTGAAAGATCTGTTTGCTAAACACAAATTCAAAGAGCTAAGTGTTGTATATGGTGAAAAAGAGGAGGAAATAAATGCCTATGGCAAAGGGGACAACTGGAAGTTTCTACAAGACAACCTGCTACAGGCCAGAGACTATATTTGTAGATAGAGCTAGGTTCCAGTTTAGAGAATGCAGCATAATGATCGAATAATATTCAGTAGTTGGAATCATAAAAAGTTGGAGATTATAAGAAAGTTGAGAGCAGGGAATGATATCCAGTTCATAGGAAAGAAGCTAGGCATCAAAGATAGTTAGCCCAGTGATATACCGAAAGTAATAGGTTTGCCGGTGTTCAGGAGGATCAGAGGTGTGAGATATCCTGGATTGCAAATGAGTCTGTGAATCATGACATTGTTTGGGAAAAGGATGTACACTTACCTTCACTGAAGCCACAAAGAAAGATGCTTGGATGTGTCAGGGGTTGTTAAATGAAGAGAACACATGAGAGAAAGGGATTATTCCAAGCAGACCTAACAGAGGAATCAGTCATTGAAGTTGACAGAGAAATCTATATTGAATTTGACTGCTATACATTCCAAATGGCCATTGAGGGTATGAAGATAGGAAAAAAAAGCCAGATCAGGAGGAATAATCAATGAAAGTTGAAAATAAAAGTGAAGTTGGATGCATGCCCATCATTCACATAATCCCTATGACTTGTATATCATTATCAACTATTACAAGAGCAAAAGTGTTGCTTTACAAAGAAATAACTGCTGTGGCATCGAATCTAATTAAGAAGACAACTTTCATCAGATGCAGCTTAGGTTTGTGTCAAGATAGGGTGCTACCAATGTCTTCTTCCTAATGAGGTAACTATATAAGTTATGAGAGCAAGTCACACTACTGAGCATTCACCAATCAAGAAAAGAGCTTTGACTGAGTACCATAGTCTATAAACTGATGATTGTGAAAAAATAACCACGAATAGAGATCCTGTCAGCCAAGTTAGTCATAAGCTATGAAAGTAGTAGAAAGGTTCATAGTACAACTAATTAGGGATAAAATTTGTTTACATAAAGTACAGGTTGGATTATTACAGTTGCCATTCACTTAAGACAACTGCTGGAAAAATTCTTGGTAAATAGTAAGCTTTTATGCCTTGATCTGGGGAAGGCTTTTCACAAGGTATCATACTCTTTTATCTGGGAGTTGCTTAGGAAATTAAATGTTGAATGGTTCACCAGAGCCATGCAAACCATGTCTAGTCATGCCGTCATTGAAATAAGCAATGAGTTCAGTAAGGAATTTAGTTTGCAAGTAAGTATCCATGTGAGCATCTCAGCATCCACCTGTTTCATACAGTTCTCCACAAAATAGAGTTTAAGACTGGTTGTTTTGGGGAGCTCTTGTATACCAATGACCCGGCTCACAGAGCTGGATCTGTCAAAGTGTTAGGAAAATATTCCAAATGTAGAAGCATAAAATCATGAAGTCAGAGACAGAGACAAAAGTGTTAGTTAATAAGAAAGAAGACTAGACTCCATTGCCATCTGGTAGAAGGCCATGCATGATATGAGAAAAGTAAGTCAAAATTCCATATCATTTACCTGGTGTAAATTATGAAGGCGCAGCAGGTTCATAGAATTACAAGAAGGCTGACAGGAAAGGATTTAATATGTAGATGCATATTAGTAGTTTGTAATAAAAGTACCCCTGAAATAAATTCTTTTAATCGCTCAGAGGGTTCCATAAAAGTAGCTGATAGCTTTTCTCATAGAGGTCACTTCTGAGACATTGGAGGAAACAGTTCTGAAAGTAAAAACAGATTGAGAAAATGTTCAGGGAACTATTATCTCTACCTCCAGCAAAGGGATTCTCTAAGCGAATGTGAACCAGTTGTATATGTCTGTATTATGCACAAAACTGGATGGTAGTAAAACATGGGCAGCAGATGAAGGCTCCATTGAATGTATAATGTTATCTTTTACTTGTTTCAGTCATTTGACTGCGACTATGCTGGGGCATGCCTTGAATTTTTAGTCGAAGGAATTAACCCCAGTACTTATTCTATCAGTCTCTTTTGCCAAACTGCTAAGTTACAGGGACGCAAACACACCAACACTAGTTGTTGAGCAGTGGTGGAGGACAAACATAGACACAAAGACACACACACACACACACACACATATATATATATATATATATATATACACATGATGGGCTTCTTTCAGTTTCCATCTACCAAATCCACTCACAAGGCTTTGGTTGGTACAAGGCTATAGTGGAAGACACTTGCTCAAGGTGCCATGCAGTGGAACTGAACCCTGAACCATGTGGCTGGGAAGCAAGCTTCTTACCACACACCCACACCTGCACTTATGTTAGTGAACATAAACGACAAAGCACAAATGAACTGAGAGAAAAACTGGGTAACTTCCAAAACAAAAAATGTGGTTTGTGTTGAAAATCTGATACTGAAATAAATATATTACTACTGCAAGCCAAGGTCCATCTCACTTCAAGATAAACTGAAAAGTCAATTTGAATATCTTCTTTCTTTCAGCTGTTTCAGTCATTGGACTTCAGCCATGCTCGGGCAGTGCTTTGAAGGGTTTTGTCAGATGAATTGAACCTCGTACACTAAGTTAGGGCGTATAAAGCAACAAACACTGGCTGTCATGTGTTGTTGGAGGAAAAAACATAAACACTAAGGCATACACACATATACACATGTACACATGCATACACACACACATGCAAAGTTCCTTGCGAGACACTTCTGTCAAACTTGCTTTTTTGACTGGGACTTGCTTATGTCCAGAAAGTTTTTGTTGGATGTGACATTTGCAAAAGTCTGTGTGCAGAACTGTGCATTACCATTGTTGCTTTTGTTAAAGTTATTAAGAGAATTGTCAACGTTGCCTTCATTTGTATTAAAAACATTTTACTTTCAAAATTTTAATACTGCCTTTTATAATATTTTTATCTATTTCCCTAATTTTTTTTCTAAAAAATCACATTTGATTTCATTTGTATTTTTTTAGGGAGATTTTCTTCTTTCTTTTCATTACTTTGGGTTCTACAAAATCTAATCCAAGAAGCAATTTTCAAATTCATCTTCCTGAGTCACAGTTCACTTAGCATCAACGACCCTCTCATTATATTAGATACCTTTAACAAGCATACCACATCTTGGTTCTTACACCTTTTCCATTGCCATTTGTGTTCTCCCTTGCCTTAGGGCCAAACTTGAATTGTCATTACCAATAAGCAAGCTGCCAGAATCATCAGCACACCAGACAAAATGCTCAGTGGTATTTCTTCTAGCTTTACATTTTGAGTTCAAATATCACAGAGGTTGATTTTTGCTTTCATCTTTTTGGGGCCAATTAAATAAATACCAGTTGAGCACTGAGGTTGGTGTAATAATCTCACCCACCCACTAAAAAATTGCTGGGCTTGTCAAAATCTGAATCCTTTTATCCTTCTAAGAATTTACCAATATTGTGCCTGTAACAATATCTTTTTTGTATGTGTGTGGGTGGGGGGTGGGGTGAGGGGTTATGTTTTTTGAACATAACCAATATAACATTGTAACTGAAATAACATAGAATTAGGTTGTTTTAACTTCACTAAGTTTCTCTTATATCTTAGTAGAGAGAAATTGGTTACCTATGGAACAGTTAAGAATTTCAAAAGAATAAAAGACAAATCTGATTTATTATTTATAAGTACAACTTAATCTCTGTCAGAATTCTATCAGTTCTAGCAACCTTTGTAGTTTGCAATGGCTCTGATTTGAATAATTAAACTTGCTGTACTATTCCTTTGTTAGTTATAGACTTAGTTTCAAATGCTTGATTGTGGAAAAGCATGATTTGAGGAAGTGACTTGTCATTGAGTGAAGCATTGGTTAAAGTATGTCAGATACTTTATATACATTATGTACAGATATACATTGTACAAGTAAGCATGTGGACTAAAGGAAACAGTGTAGCTCTAGGAGGTCATAAGTGGGAATGAAGAACTGGAAAAAGTATTGAGTGTGAAATCTGAGAGGAGAGACAGTATAAGTGAATTCAGGTTGGATTCCAAAAGTAGCAGGAACACTGGGACTGGTGTATTGCTGTGCAAGGTAACTATTTTGAAGGAGATGATGTTAAAACTTAGGTATTTAAGTTATTTTTTTAAAAATGTAACTAGTCCAGGAACCTTTTAGGTATTTAAGTTATTTTTTTTAAAATGTAACTAGTCCAGGAACCTTTTGATACCATCTCATATATGAGCAGTCCTCTAATCTGGGTCTTGAACTTCATAGAAGGTCAGCTATTGATCAAGATTGAAACATTTTCTGGTACTAAAGAGAAAGCTTAGTCTTTGTGATACTGTTTTGGCTATGTTGTATGTGTGCTTGATTGCACCATGAGATATCATCGGAGGTGTGAGGATGAGGTCTAACATTTAAAATTCTTGTATTTTGCTCTTGTGTATAGAGGGTGAGATACAAAAATGTTGCTGTTGAGATATCTGGCAAGAGAAGTTTAGGTTGCATATATATGATGTCAGTGCACAGATGGCTCCATCATAAGGTCCAGTCCTTGTTGCAATGTGGTGGCTTGTATGCCTCAATGACCCCAAGAGCAATGTCAGTAGAACATAAGCTCCTGGTAGGTCTTCCATGCTGGACAGGTCAAAGGATAGAGACCAGACTGATATGGACCACCTCTTCCCAGAGATAAAAATGGGTTTGTGTTGGGCCAATACCACTACGTAGAAAAAGTAAAATTACAGAAACAACAAAGACAATTCAAAACCAACAAGTCTTGAGAGAGAGACTACACTTATGAAGTGCAGCTCAATCTGAAAAGAAGCTGCAAGGCTGACTCACTGTTTGATCACCAGGAGACAGCTTGGAGTGAAGAACACAAGAAAGAATTTGTCATACTCCATAGGGAGAGTTGACATCTGCTCTTCTCTCCATTCTTGCAAACTCATTTTGCCCTTTATGGACAGACTTGTGACTGGTGACGAAAAATGAACCTTCTATTGAAATGTTAAACGTCATAAACAGTGGCTTGGTAAAAGGGGAAAAAGCTCAACCACAACCGTGAAGGGAACTTCATGGAAAAACGGTTCTTCTCTCTTCTCCATAGGGAGTGAAGAGCTTAAATATGTGTAGAAAGTTAAGAAATCATAAAGGGTGGTATCATTTACTTAGGAATATGTTGTCAGAACTGACAAAATCTTGGGTTCTAATGTACAGAAGGTAGAGTGTGGGAAATATTACCAAACCTTGAGGTACAGCAGAGTTGATACAGTGTGCATCAAAGAGAATGCCATTACCACAAACTGAAAATAGTAAAAACTTACACATCAAAATAGCTGCAACCTACAAAGCTATACTAAGTCCAGATTCTGTGATGTATTGACAACCGATTCCTGTGAATCCTAAAAAAACTTGTGCACTGTTTAACTCTATTTTGTCAATCATTCTTGTGCTTCAAAACCAACAAACCAAATGAAATTTTTCTTCACAATATTTCATTTTATATCAATAAATATAACCTGGAAGAATGTAAAGTTAGTCCCAAGCCAGACTGAAGATTATATTATCAGGTCATCCCATAAGTTCTGTCTGAATTTTGAATAAAGAAAACAAGCGATCAAATATTATATTTAATTGAAATTTAATCATCAATATACTTTCCCTGATTATCTATGACTTCCTTCCATCTATTTACAAGCTTTTTAATCCCATCAATGTAAAACTCTTTTGGTTTCAAAGCGAAGAACTCTGAAATGTCAGTTTCGACCTCCTCCTGGCTTGTGAAGGTTATGTCCCCCAAATGATTCTGTAAACTACAAAACAAATGGTAGTCTGAAGGAGCAAGGCTGGGAGAATAAAGTGGATGAGGAATTTTTTCCCAACCAAGCTCTTCGATCTTCTGTGATGTGATCTTTGCAGTGTGGGGTCGTGCATTGTCCTGATGAAACATCACTCCTTTTTGATTCACTAAAGCGAGTCTTTTTTTCTTCAAAGCTTGGTTCAAACACTCTAATTGCTGACAGTAGACTTGAGCATTGATTGTTGCATTAGGTGGTAACAATTCAAAGTAAATTACTCCTTTGCAATCCCACGAGATAGAGAGAAGAAACTTTTTCCCATGAAGTTCCCTTCTCAGTTGTAGTTGAGCTTTTTCCCTTTTACCATGCCACTGTTTACGACGTTTAACATTTCGATAGAAGATCCATTTTTCGTTGCCAGTCACAAGTCTATCCAAAAAGGGTGAAATGAGTTTGTGAGAATGGAGAGAAGAGCAGATGTCAACTCAGGATTTGCGGTTGCTTTCGGACAATTCATGAGGCACCCATTTTCCAATAGGAACCTTTCCAAGTGTTGAAGATGACGATGAACATTTGTTTGGTTTGAAATAAGATTTATTGCCAATTCTTCAACTGATAATGCAGGATTTTCTTCAAGTAATACCTCAAGGAGCTTATCATCAAACTCAACTGGATGTCCTGTTCGATTTTCATCTTCAAGGCTGAAATCTCCACTTCTGAATTTTGCAAACCATCTTCTGCAAGTTCTTTCATTCAAGCATTCTTTCTCATAAACTGAGTGTATGTTTCGAGTCGCTTCGGCTGCAGAATTTCCTTTTTTTGTACTCATAAAGCCTTATGTGCCTTAAATGCTCTTTGGATACTTCCATGTGAGAAAGGGTTTTAATCAAAGAAATTTTAATTCTATTATTCTGTAAAATAATATTTAATTAGTTTAAATGTGCACAAATGCATAAAAATAATTTTTAATTCCATTAGACATTCTAAAATACTATTAAATTTCATTCAATTTTAAAAAAGGTAAAATCGGACAGAACTTATGGGATGACCTGATAGTTTATCTGAGATCCTAGTTGCAAAACCTACAAATAGTTTCTAAGCATTCAAAACGAACAATATTTTTTCTATTGATCTACTCTAGGTGAACTGACCAGAACTATTCAACATGACATTCATTTTTTCTCTTCAAACAAACTTCACAGTACACATCTAACCAATGACTGTTAGCTGAAAAATCTCAAGGTCAGTCATTTCTGGTGTTAGGCACAGCAACCATTCCCATTTGCGAAGACCATTTAAAAGCATCCTTCATCTTCTCATGTTACAGATCCCATCTAGATTGGAGGACTGATATACAGTCATATACTTTACTCCACTCCCACTCCTTCCATCCAAGAGATGCTGCTCACTCTATATATCTGCAGCAGCTGCCACAATTATATAGAAGTAATGGATGCAAAGCACTCTCTCTCTCTCTACATATATACACACACACACACACACACACATATATGTATGTGTGCATATATGTATGTACGTATGTATGTATCATCATCATGTTCATCGTTTAATATCCACCTTCCATGCTGATATGGGTTGGACAGTTTGACAGGAACAGGCCAGGCAGAAGACTACACCAAGCTTCTGTGTCTGTTTTGGCATGGTTTTCATGGCTGGATGTCCTTCCTAACACCTAACATCAACCACATTGCAGAGTGGACTGAGTGCTTTTACATGGCATCAGCACAGGCGAGGTCAGTTTTGGCATGGTTTTTATAGCTGGACGCCCTTCCAAAGGCCAACCACTTTACAGTGTGGACTAGATGCATTTTATGAGGCACCAGTACCGGCAGGGTCACCAAGTAACTTGCAAAACAAGGAATTTTGAGAGGGGAAGGGTCATTGGAGGAGGTGATCTTGTATCAGATGATGAAAAGTTAGAATGTGACAGAAACAGATGTCTTGGTTATCCGACCAGAGAGAGAGAGAGAGAGAGAGAGTAGGAGTCAGCAAAAGTGCAAGAGAGAGCAGGAGAGAGATGGTGGTGAAGTGCCAGGGTATACTTGCAAGAAATGGAGATCAGAGCATAGATGGGATGATAGATTTTACCTTTTACCTCACCACTTCATCCCATGTCTTTCTGGGTCTTGCTCTTCCACAGGTACTATCCACTTTCAGTGACCAGCACTTTTTTATACAGCTGTCTTCATTCATATGCATCACATGTCCAGACCAACATAGTCTCCTCTCCTGTATGCCATCTCCTTATGCCCAACTTTTCTCTCAACATATTTACGCTTTGTCATTCATGCACACTGATGCTGCACATCCAACAGAGCATGCTGCCTTCATTCCTCTCTAGTCTACACATGTCCTCTGCATTCAGAGCCCAAGTCTCACTACTGTTCGTACACAAGCATCATGCAATCTACCTTCCACTCTGAGAGAGAGTCCTTTTGTTGCCAACAAGGGTAGCAGTTCTCTGAACTTCCTCAATCCTATTCTTATTCTAGAAGCAATTCTTTCAGAGCATCCACCACCATTACTAATTTGATCACCTAAGTTGCAGAAACTACCCACTACCTCCAGAGAGCCTCCTGGGTATTTGAGAGAGAGTCTAAGTCCTGCATGCTGTTAGTGCTTATTGTTCCTGCCACACATGAAGGCGACCTTATCAGTTAATCTACCTGTAATTCCACTGCGTTTCTTATGTGTCTGTAACTTATACTTGGTGCAGCTAATGTATATATTGTTGCTATTATGCAAAAGTGTCGTTAGTCCAAAATGTTGCTTGGTGAGCAGTGAAACCTGGGTTGGCAGTTGAAAACACCAAGTTGCTGCTCGAGCTAGTGAGACTAGACAGGTAAATGGCCTAAATGGTATGACAATTTTTCCATTCTGTGGTGGTAGGCTCCTCAGCTGGGATGCCACATGCTGTGACACTAGGACAGTTGTCAAGTTTTGTAAGGATCCTAAACGAATTTACAGAGAGGAGACATATTTGGTAAGATTAGTGAAGAGAATCAAGACATTTTGTACATATCTCATACAAGCTCATTTACTATAGGGAGGGAGAATACTGGCTTCCCTGAGTTTATGCACCTACACGGGGTGGTGGGGTGGGGGGTGACACACAAACTTTTTATTCAAAGGTAACTACAGAACTCGATTGCTTTACACGGGGCACCAAAAACACCCATTTTAAGAAAAACGAATTCTAAGTTTGGTGTTTTTGTCGTCCTGTCAACTAATAAAAAATGGGCTCCAAAATCGATTCTTTTTAACATTTGTCGCCGCCACTTTGTATAAGTGATCAAACAACCAAAGACTTAATAATGAGTAATTCTGCACTCTATTTTATTGTTTTTATACATTTAAAAGTAAACATTTTAGGATATAATTAAAGAAAAAATTTTACATGTATATGTACTCATAATTTATGAAGTTACTTAAAAAAAATATATAATGTTTATTTAATTTCTTTCAAGTGAGATATTTAACATTAAAGATACGAAAAGTGTCATCTAGTTTATTGCAGACGCCATTGGAGAGGGGTTTCGGTAAAAGAAAATAAATAAACAGCACCATCGACCACAGAATGGGATTTTAATTGTTCTGGTTAGATAAATCGTGAGCGTGAGACTAGCTCTGTTTCATAACCAGATACGAAACTACATCATTGCAGAGCCGGCAACTAGATATTAGCGTAGTAATAATCATCATCGTCGTCAAGATTGACAGCAAGCGAAACGGCGCTTTACACAGCCAGCGTTGGTATGTGCATGGCATTGCTGCTGCCGCCGCTGTAATAAAAGTGAGTGTATATGTGTATGTAACTAGTCATGATGACATTGGTAATGCTGCTGCTGCTGTAAAGTAGTGTGTGTGTGTATGTGTACTAGTCATGATGGCGGACAGCGCGAGTGAATTGGAGAGTGACACCAGCTCTTTGGACGGTGTTGGAGGCTGTAGTGGGCCCACTATGCAACCTCCATCACCTGCACAGGTGGAGCAAATTCTTTCCAAACGGATTGATTCATTGCAACAGGAAAATAAAGTGCTCAAAGTTGAACTGGACACTTATAAACTTAAGTGTAAGACATTACAAGAGGAAAACCGTGAATTAAGAAAAGCCAGCGTGAGCATAGTAAGTATTGTTTTCTTTCTTTCATTGGATTTCCACTGGTCTTATTTCTAGTATTTTCTTTTACACTTCTTGTGAAATATTTTCGCGTTACTCCTCATCGATTTAAATATAAAAATGAAAGAAGAAAAAGAAATTAAAATTT